>NC_056731.1:253424869-253619869 GCF_019279795.1 Protopterus annectens
CCTAAACCTTGTCACTACAATAAACAGAACATGCTGGAGGGATAGATTCCTGTCCCAGAGACTTCCCATGCTCTGGAACAGGCTACCCATTCATGTCAAGCAGAGCTCCTCATTAGCCCTCTTTAAGAGAAATCTTGACAATTGGATGGAAAACAGGAAATTCACCCCGGGGATCACTGCTGTGGTGCTGCTCGACAGGGGTACAGGAAAATAATTTTCTTGGGTGTCGAAAGCCAGGGAACCTTGTTTGACTAGGCTTATATAGGCCCTAGGGCCGATAGCCTAGTACATACCTATGAACCTATGAACCTATGAGTAGTAGTGTTGAAATTGAATTCATCCTCAAATCTTGGTGAGTACCTACATGAGGTGGACCTTGTTTTTCACAAAATCTCACCAAGGTGACACTGATATATAGACTATATTTATATAGCATATATCATGGACAGAAGTAGATCAAAAATTAAAAAAAAGATAACTGGGTGCACAAGACCCAGGATAAAAAAGTGCCCAAGATTTCTCATCTTCTGGTAGGTGCGCTGGTGCCAGGACTGAAAAAAATGACAGTGTAGAATCCTCAAAATACAGAAACATTTTTACAATGGGGCCAGGCCAGGCACAGGGGGAGGATGGCCCTCCCTGTTGTAGAAGGAAGTAGCAGTCCACAAAAATAATAAAAAAAAACTGACAGGCCAAAGAAGAGCCATAAAGATGACAGAATGGACTATTGAGGATACAAAATAAATTATGTACTGTTACTATTATGCAAAAAGCCCAGAATTTCCAGACACAAGTTAAACAAAAAGATTGAGAGAGAAATTAGAGGAAAGAAAAATACTTTCACAAAAAAAAAACTATCATAAGATTCAAATAAAAATTTGTGGTTGTTAATATAACACATTTGTGAAAAAAACAGTATATAGACCAAAAAAAACTTGACCTGTTTGGAAAAGAAGCATTTGAGGAAGTACAAAAATATAAACAACAAAACCAAGAGATTTTCGAAAAGTATAAAAAAGAAATATAGACATGGGAAAGAAAGAGAGATTTGATATGGTACAATATTTATGGAAAGGAGAAAGCCAAATGAATCAATATAAAAAAGGCAGCCCCAAAGATATTTGAAGTGAAGTACAGGCAAAGGCATCCAGACATGGAAAATTTCACAATAAAAAATAATATCACAAAGAGGGAATGCAGAAAAGAAGATTAGTAAAGCAGAAGTTAAAAAAATAGAAGTTGAATTTATGGAGTGCCTGCAAAGTGAAGGATTTGATGGAGAAGGTCTAACACAGGTTACATCACATATTCTCTTGCCGAAAGCGTGTATTGCTTTTAACGCTTACTTTTAACTTTTGGCATAATAAATTGCTATTTTGAATTTGAAGAAGCGTTTCTCTTATTGTGACCAGGTTCGTTCTTTCATTGGTTTAACAGTTTTGGTTCGTTTTGTGGCAGTTAGGTTACATCACAGCACGTAGGAACGAGTCCCCAAAGTAAGGAGAAACAAGAAAATCAGGAGACATCAGAAGAAGAAATATGGACATGGGAAAGTAAAAGAGATTTAATATGGTGCAATATCTATGCATAGGAGAAAGCAAAACTAATCAATATAAAAAGAGCAGCACTAAAGATATTTGAAGAGAAATATAGGCAAGGGAATTCAGACATGGAAAACTTTACAATGCAAAAAATAAGAAGACAAAGAGGAAAAGTAGAAAAGGAGGTCAGTAATGGAGAAGTGGAGAAGTAAAAGAAATAGAAACTAAGGTTATGGAGTACCTCTGAAGTGAAGGATTCAATGTAGAAAAGTTAATTCAGAAAGCACAACAGGCTAGATCAATGGAACTCCAAATTAAGGGGAAGTCAGTAGAATGTGAAGAAATTCGTCAGGTGCCATATGTAGATATTCTGGAGCCTTCCGCAGGAAACCAGTATAAACTTTCACTTGAAGCTGGACAGCAAGGGAAGGAACAGGAAAGTGTGGAAACTGACATAAGTAATGTTGAGGAGTAATAGGCCAGTGAGTTCCCATGTGACAGAGCAATGGATAGCACAGGATGAAATTGAATAGAATGTGCCACAGGAAAATGCAATAGAACTTTCTATATAATGCACGTAGGAAATGGAAAACAAAAAATGTGCCCTCAGTTTAGAAGAAAATGAGTTAAGAGAAAAGTTGCTTGACTTAATAAGGATAGATAGACAGAGTAAGATCAATGAAAAAATAGACTGCAGAAGGTCAATTAAACCCAAAAAGTAAGAATTTTGATAAAGCAAATGAACACACTAGTTAGGACTGTCCATAGAGATCATGCGATATAACAGAAGTAAACAGGATACAAGAACACTGGGTAGTCAGGGAAAGGAAGGGGAGAAATCGAATACCATCATGGAAGTATCGAACAGAGAAAACTATAAACCAACAAAGACAAGAAGTGTCACTGTTAGAAGACTAGAAGAGGGAACAGATCAACAAAAATACTTAGAAAGATAGATGTGATAAAAGCAATGCACAATATTAGAACAGATCAGGATCTATCATGCACTAGTGCAAATAAATTAAAAATCTCAGCACAGGCAGAAAACCTTAGAAGATATGCAGGTAACTATAAAGGAAAAGTTCAAAATAAGCAATTTATTGATGACCCAAAAAGTTTTATAAAGAATTGGGAAAGAAGGTAAAAGGAATTGAAAGACCACCAAAAAAAAAAGAAGAAAAAGATACATTTTGGAGAAGTGTCTATGAAGATCTTGTGGAACATAACAAAGATGCTAAATGGATAGAAGAAGTAAAAGAAAGAATAAGAAGTTTAAAGGTACAGGATATGAAATGGGATAAAGTAACAACCGGAGAGATTGAAACAAAGTTAATAAAAGCTTCAAACTGGAAAACCCCAGGCCCAGATGCAGTACCTAACTTCTGGTTAAAAGTATTAACATCTTTGCATGAAGATTTAGCCATGAGTAAGAACTATTTATATGCACACCACAAGCAGACACCGACCTGGTTAACAACAGGAAAAACAATGCTCCTACTTAAGAGTGAACCTGCAAGCTACCCTAAAAATTATAGACCAATAACTTGCCTTCTGACAACGTATAAACTATACACTGGAATTGATGCTGACAAAGTCTATAGTCATTTAGAAGAAAATTTAATTATGGCAAATAAAACAAAAGGGCAATAAAAGAAAGTCCTGTGGAACAAGGGATCGTTTGCTGTTCAATAAAGTCATAGTGGAGAACTGTAAAAAGGGGAAGAATCTAAGTATGGCATGGACTGACTGCAAAAAAGCATTTGATAGTATCCCACATTCATGCATAAAAGAGTACTTAAAAATGTATAAGATACACCCTACACTGATCGACTACATTACAGTGACCATGAAACAGTGGCAGTCCCTTTTCAATTAAGCCATGATAAAGGACAAATTATTATTCCAGGGATAAAAATTCAAAGAGGGATGTTTCTGGGTGACTCTTTGTCACTGCTGCTATTCTGCCTTTCCCTTAACCAATTAACCTGTCTACTTAACATCTTAGGCCTTGGCTGTAATTTGGCTTGTAGAAAACAACTATTCTACAAAAGGGCCTTCCAGAAACAGATGCTTGGTGCCAGAGCCATGGGCTCAAGCTTAATGCCAAGAAATGTATAGTTATCCCCTTTGGGAAAAAAACATGTACCCATGAATTACCACATAGGTGGCAGTACACTAAACACCGAAAGTGTGATCAGAGACTTAGGGACACAGGTGGACGGTGGTCTCACCTTCGATAACCACATCGCAACAACAGTCAGGAAATCCTTCTATGTGGCACACCTCATCACTAAGGGCTTTTCATCCAGAAAAAAGGAGGTCATTGTCCCACTGTACTCATCCCTCATTAGACTCATTATAGAGTACAATGCCCAGTTTGGTATGTACCTCACAAGACATCTGCAACAGCTGGAAAGGCCGCAGAAATACCTCACTAAAAGAATCACAGGCCTAAAGCAGATGCCCTGTGCGGACCACCTAAATAAACTCCAGCTATACTCTGTGGCATATCGTCTACTCAGAGGCGATCTCTGCTTAACATACAAGGCCATGTCAAACTGAGCCGCCAATACGCTTTCATTGAAGAAATCAACCCCGCTGGTTTTCACGCCCGTGGATCAAACCTAAACATCTTGTCAACAAACATGCTGAGGATAGGACCTGGGGTTCCCCAAGAGACTCTATACTCTGGCCCGCCTGATACATACCTAATCAGAGCGCCTCCTTGGCCCTCTTCAAAAGGAACTCTGGTTGGGAGATAGGAAATTCACCCCGGGGATCATGTCAGTCACCCTGCTAGACAGGGGTCCAGGGAAGTAAATATTGTGGGAAGAAATATCCAGGGAATTGTTATGGCTAGGCTTGTATAGGCCCAAGGGCCGATAGCCTAGTACCAACCTATGAACAAAGTGTACAGATTTCTCATCTTCTCTTTGTCAATTATTTAAAACTGTATAGCTCATCAGATGAGGAACTGAAAGCCCAAATGCAAGTTTTCAAAACTTTTTCAGATGATACAAGAATATCATTTGGTTTTGATAAGTGTGCAAAAGCAGCCTTTAAAGCAGGAAAACTGCAGCAACAAGAAAACATCAATTTGGGACAAGAATGTGATATAAAAGAACTTGAGCAAGATGGAGTGTATAAATATTTGGAAACGGATGAAGGATCAACAATAAGACATGAACAAATGGAATAAAACTTAGTAAGGAATACTTTAGAAGACTTAAACCAGTCCTGAAAACAACATTGACATCTAGGAACAAAATCCGAGCTATATCTTCCTGTCCTAACTTACAGTTTTGGAGTGATTGACTGGCCCCAAAATGTGTTGGATAGATTGGATAGGAAAACAAGAAGGATGCTTCATGCCCACCAAATGATCTATGAAAATCAGGGCATACCAAGATTATATATTCCCTGTTCCGAAGGAGGGATGGGCCTCCTTGGAACTGATTACATGTATAGATCTGCAATCTTGGGACTCCACACATATCTGCTAACCTCACAAGACCCAAATGTAGTGAAAGTTTTGAAACATGAGGAGAATAAATCTAAGATGACTTCCCTGCTTAAACTAGCAGAAGCATATCGACGTCAATCAGGAATGGAAATCAAACCACAAGTGGATAAAAATCAGGCAGCAACTGAATGTGTCAAAAAACAAAAGAAAGAATACAAAGTGAAAGACCAGATGAGAAGGCAAGAAGTGTGGAAAATGCATAAATATAGTTGTAAGCATAGAAAACTTTTGGAAAAACCTCATATTGATCAGGAACAAATGCAGGAATGTTAAGGAGAGGAGAATTTAAACCAAGAGATGAAAGGTTAATATTGGTGGGACAAGATAGTGGGCTACATACACGTTGTGAACATTTGGGAAAACAGACAAATGTAGGTTTTGTAAAACAGAATTGGAAATGGTTGCACACCTTGTTGCTGGTTGCGGCATACTAATGGCAGAAGGACTGTATACTGAAAGGCATAATAATGTGGCAAGACTGTTGCATTGGGAATTGTGCAAACATTATGGTATTGAAGCGGCTGAAAAACACTGGAATCATGAGCCACAAAGCATCATAGAAAATAATGGTCTACATCACATGGGATCATCCATTACCAACAGTTTAAAAGATAGATGGTAGAAAACTGGATATAGTGGTCCAAGCAAAGAAGACAACAGTAGTATCGATCACTGAAATTGGCACACCCAGTGACTACAGTGTCCTGTGTACAGAGACACACAAAGTCATAAAATATCAGGATCTGCAGGCAGAAATGAGGGCAATGTGGAAGAAAGATACCCAGATAGTTCCAACAGTAGTAGGAGCAATGTGTCTTAAAAAAAACTCTACAATCATATTTAGATATGCTACCAATACATGTAACTTCATATGAATTGCAGAAGGAGTCATTACTGGGCACATTGCGGATGCTGCAAAGAGGACTTCTGGCTGACATCAAAGATTGAAACAATACCAACTTCATGAACTTTGGTTGTACTTTGAGTTAGGGATGGGGTCCATTCCAATCATGGTATTAGAAACCCAAAAGATTTGGAGAAATTAAAAAGGCAGTAACTTGAAATATAACACAATAAACACAAGACACATTTTACGATGCCATATCTTGCTCTGTATCATCCCATGAAGAATTCACGCTTGTGTTTTCCCTAGGCTTAATACATATGATACATTATTTTGAAGCATGGGAAGTGGAACACAGACTCCTTGATGGCCCTCTCTAAGAGAGTGGGTGTGTGACTGTGACTTTTGAACCCTGAACCTTTACATAGTTCCCAGAGTCACAAATAAAAAATAATGCTGATATTGCACTATGTCACTGGTGCGCCTGTGTGGTGTTGGTGCAGTTGTATGGTGCTGATGTGCCAGTGTGATGCTGGTAGTGGTGGTGCTGGTACAGAAGGATAGTGCTTATACTAAATGGCATTAAATATGCACTAGTACTTACACATGGCTCATGAAGTGTTTTAGTATATGTACATAACACTTCATTTTGTTAGATTAAAACATACACATACAACATGAGGCACAAGCAATGCAGCAAGCTGGTGATAACAGAAAAGTATGTGTTAGTTTGCTGTACTAGATTTCTCTGGAGATTTAGTCCTTACTTCTTCTGCCAATGTTAGCTTGTTGCATTCATGGAAGATGAGACACTAGCATTTGCCTCATGACATCCACTGAATGCAGCAAGCCTATAGTAACAAGCAACATATTATACACTATAATATATCACCACATGGCATATAATGTACTGATGTTTGCCTCACAGCATTCAGTGAATGCTACAAGGTAATAGCAACAAGCAGCATATTTTGCACTATGGTATATTACCGACTGTCCTGGGCAATGAGAAGCCCCATGCTTTCTAGCCTGTGTAAAATTATAGACAAGCAATCCTTTCTCATTGTGAGAAGCCTTCAATTCTGTTTCTCTTGCACTTTTTGGCCATGATGTAGCTTTCTGGAGATGTGCACACACATGTATATACATATGTGTGTGTGTTTCTATCTGCTTCTTTTCCTATGCCTTTGTGGTAGGTGCCTTGAAGGTGGGTTGAGACCTCTGACTTTATTAATAGAGTGTGTAACCTCATACCAAATATTTCCCTGTTTTGATAGTGATAATTTTATTCTAAATGACACACTTCAATATTTTTACATGAGATAATTAAATCATATTTATCTTCTTTTATTACTTTTAAATAGTCAAGGTATACTAAAGAAAAGCTGAAAATAAACAAGACATAAGATAAGACACAAATGTATTTAATTATAGGAAGGTATTTAGAAACAAATAACACAGGGCATTAAGCAAAATAGTTAGGTGAGAGGTGATGAGCAGGAAGAGGGTGACTCAGACACACGTGTAGTATGGTAACACTAGCCGGAAAATACAGTATGCATCACATGCAAATTAATGCAAAATGATATGAAAATGTGTGTCAATATACTAATGAGAGCCATCATGTATACAAAAGATGAAAGCAAACATGGTGGCCTGATTCAGAAATGTATACAATTAGCCCAATGAGCCACTGTGATCAGCCTTTCTGAACACTGTAATTTTTTGGTCAGTATGTGCTAATGGTAGGCATGAAGACAGTGTCTAAGATGTTGCTTGTCACCACCATCTACCTTCTAAAAGAGTATATCAGTGGTTGACATTCAAACATGTTCATAGCTGGTACATACTGTCCAAACAGCGACATCATATGGGAGCTAGTAAGACATGTGCCATCCTCACAAAGAATCAAGGGGGATGCATGGATTGTTGATCCCAATGTGCACAAAAGTTAGTACAGTATTAATTATCCTTGTCAAAGTATCTTTCATATCTGATAGGGGACCTGTTAGGAGTTATGTAGGCATTGGCCTTGCAAATCCTACACTAGTTTCTGCACAGGATGGTACAGTATGTGGAATTTCATATTGGTTTCTATGGACAATAAAAGGCAGAACTACCACTATATGGGCACTTTGTCTCATAGCCTTTTACCCTGAGGTCCTGCTGGACATTGACACATTGCTATTAATGCCCCATCTGACCTAACATCTGGTATATCATCCAGAAGAGTTTACACTCCATCAACTGCCCAGTAGTGTGCAGTGTACAAAAATATTGTATATTACATACACGTCTTTTCACCATGCAGGCAGTTCCCATGATTCCTGCATGTAGCACACATGTGACCAATATCAGCATTTCATGTGAGGTGACTTTCCACACGGTCATCTAGCTGGTATATGCATATCCAGGGAATTGTTATGGCTAGGCTTGTATAGGCCCTAGGGCCGGCAGCCTAGTACCAACCTATGAACAAAGTGTAAAGATTTCTCATCTTCTCTTTGTCAATGATTTAAAACTGTATAGCTCATCAGATGAGGAACTGAAAGTTTTCAAAACTTTTTCATGTGATATAAGGATGTCATTTGGTTTTGATAAGTGTGCAAAAGCAGCCTTTAAAGCAGGAAAACTGCAGCAACAAAAGAAACATCCAGTTTTGGGGACAAGGTGTGATATAAAAGAACTTGAGCAAGATGGAGTGTATAAATATTTGGGAATTGACGAAGGATCAACAATAAGACATGAACAAATGGAATAAAAAACTTGAAGTAGGAATGTAGAGACTTAAACCAGTCACAGCAACAGTGACATCTAGGAACAAAATCAGGCTATAAACCAATTTGCTCCTCCTGTCTAACCCACAGTTTTGGAGTGATTGACTGGCCCAATGTGTTGGATAGATTGGATAGGAAAACAGAAAGGATGCTTCATACCCACCAAATGATCTATGAAAATCAGGGCATACCAAGATTATATATTCCCTGTTCGAGGAGGGATGGGCCTCCCTTGGAACTGATTACATGTATATAGATCTTACAATCTTTGGGATACACATATCTTTAACCTCACAAGACCCAAATGTAGTGAAAGTTTGAAACATGAGGGAGAATAAATCTAAGATGACTTCCCTGCTTAAACTAGCAGAAACATGCTCGGCGTCAATCAGGAATGGAAATCAAACCACAAGTGGATAAAATCGAGGCAACAACTGAATGTGTCAAAAAACAAAAGAAGAATATGCAAAGTGAAAGACCAGATGAGAAGGCAAGAAGTGTGGAAAATGCATAAAATATAGTTGTAAGCATAAAACTTTTGGAAAAACTCATATTGATCAGGAACAAATGCAGGAGAAATGTTAAGGAGAGGAGAATTTAAACCAAGAGATGAAAGGTTAATATTGGTGGGACAAGATAGTGGGCTACATACACGTTGTGAACATTTGTAAAACAGAATTGGAAATGGTTGCACACCTTGTTGCTGGTTGCAGCATACTAATGGCAGAAGGACTGTATACTGAAAGGCATAATAATGTGGCAAGACTGTTGAATTGGGAATTGTGCAAACATTATGGTATTGAAGTGGCTGAAAAACACTGGAAACATGACCCACACAGCATCATAGAAAATGATGGTCTACATCACATGGGATCATCCATTACCAACAGTTCAAAAGATAGATGCTAGAAAACCAGATATAATGGTCCAAGAAAAAGAAGACAAATGTAGCATTGATCATTGAAATCACCACACCCAGTGACTACAGTGTCCTGTGTACAGAGACACACAAAGTCATAAAATATCAGGATCTGCAGGCAGAAATGAAAGCAATGTGGAAGAAAGATACCCAGATATTTCCAACAGTAGTAGGAGCACTGTGTCTTAAAAAAAACCCTCCACAATCATATTTAGATATGCTACTATATAAATTCATACGAATTGCAGAAGGAGTCATTACTGGGCACATTACTTGGATGCTGCAAGAAAGGACTAGTAACATCAAAGACTGAAACAATACCAATTTCATGAACTTTGAAGTTTGTACTTTGGAGTTAGGGATGGGTCCATTCCATCATGTTATTAGAAGCCAAAATGTTGGAGGAAATTAAAAAGGCAGTAACTTGAAATATAACACAATAAACACAAGGCGCATTTTCTGATGCCATATCTTTATCTGTATCATCCCATGAAGAATTTAAGCTTGTGTTTCCCTAGGCTTAATACATATGATACATTATTTTTGAAGCATGGGAAGTGGAGCACAGACTCCTTGATAGCCCTCTCTAAGAGAGTGGGTGTGTGACTTTGCAGACTTTTGAACCCTGAACCTTTACATAGTTCCCAGAGTCACAAATAAAAATAATGCTGATATTGCATATAATACTAGTCGCCTGTGTGGTGTTGGTGCAGTTGTATGGTGCTGATATTGCCAGTGTGATGCTGGTGGTGGTAGTGCTGGTACAGAAGGATAGTGCTTATACTAAATGGCATTAAATATGCACTAGTGCTTACATGGCTCATGAAGTGTTTTGAGTATATGTACATAACACTTCATTTTTGTTAGATTAAAACATGCATACAACATGAGGGCACAAGCAATGCAGCAAGCTGGCGATAACAGAAAGTATGTGTTAGTTTGCTGTACTAGATTTCTCTGGAGGATTTAGTCCTTACTTCTTCTACTTGCCAATGTTAGCATTTGCATTCATGGAAGATGAGACACTAGCATTTGTCTCATGACCATTGAATGCAACAAGCCTATAGTAATAAACAACATATTATACACTATAATATATCACCCACATACAATGCACTGATGTTTGCCTCCACAGCATTCAGTGAATGCTACAAGGTAATAGCAACAAGCAGCATATTTTGCAATATGGTATATTACCGCCTGTCCTGGGCAATAGAAGCCCCATGCTTTCCTAGCCTGTGTAAAATTATAGACAAACAATCCTTTCTCATTGTGAGAAGCATTCAATTCTGTTCTCACACTTTTGGCTATGATGTAGCTTTCTGGAATGTGCACACACATGTATATACATATGTGTGTGTGTTTCTATCTCTTCTTTTTCCTACTATGCCTTTGTGGTAGGTGCCTTGAAGGTGGGTTGAGACCTCTGACTTTATTAATAAGAGTGTGTAACCTCATACCAAATATTTCCCTGTTTTGATAGTGTTAATTTTATTCCTAAATGACACACTACAATATTTTACATGAGATAATTAAATCATATTTATCTTCTTTTATTACTTTTTAAATAGTCAAGGTATACTAAAGAAAGCTGAAAATAAACAAGACATAAGATAAGGCACAAATGTAGTTAATTATAGGAGGTATTTAGAAACAAAGCTAGCACAGGGCATTAAGCAAAATAGTTAGGTGGTGATGAGCGGGAAGAGGGTGACTCAGACACACGTGGTATGGTAACACTAGCAGTAAAATACATGCATCACATGCAAATTAATGCAAAATGACATGAAATGTGTGTCAATATACTAATGAGAACCATCATGTATACAAAAGATGAGAAAGCAAAACGTGGTGGCATGATTCAGAAATGTATAAAATTAATTGTGAGCCACTGTGATCAGCCTTTCTGAACACTATAATTTTTGGTCGAGTATGTGTGCTAATGTTAGGCATGAAGACAGTGTCTAAGATGTTGCTTGTCACCACCATCTACTAAAGAGTATATCAGTGGTTGACATTCAAACATGTTCATAGCTGGTACATACTGTCCAAACATGACATCATATGGGGCTAGTAGACATGTGCCATCCTCACATAGAATCAGGGGATGCATGGATTGTTGATCCCAATGTGCACAAAAGTTAGTGCAGTATTAATTATCCTTGCCAAAGTATCTTTCCTTATCTGATGGGGACCTGTTAAACAGGAGTGATGTAGGCATTGGCCTTGCAAATCCTACACTAGTTTCTATGGACAGGATGGTACAGTATGTGGAAATTCATATTGGTTTCTATGGACAATAAAAGGCATAACTACCACTATATGGAGCATTCTGTCTCACTGTAGCCTTTTACCCTGAGGTCCTGCTGGACATTGACACATTGCTATTAATGCCCCATCTGACCTAACATCTGGTATATCATCCAGAAGAGTTTACACTCCATCAACTGCCAAGTAATTGTGCAGTGAACAAAATATTGTATATTATACATGTATTTACTGCAGTCGGTTATGATTCCTGCATGTAGCACACACATGTGACCAATATCATTTCATGTGAGGTGACTTTCCCACATAGTCATCTAGCTGAGTATATGCATATGTTGCTAACCATAAGGAGGTCATGATGGTCTAATCCTATGAATGTAGGCAGCAGACCAGTTGCAATGGAGGTCCACACTATTTGTATTGTTCCTGTTAAACCCATCTGCAGCTCCTAGACAGTGACAAAGATGGCATATATCTACACTGTCACAGGCATATAATATAATGAAATGTGTGTGTTTGGACTGCTGATGACATATTACTGCAGCTGGTGGTCGCGTTGCAGTATACTCCGAGACCTACAGGAAGATATCTGTGGTCTGTGCCATGCTGCTTCACATAATGCTACACAAACTGTTACAAGAGGAAGCCATAGTACTCCCTGACATTCCTGTGGAAGCCACAGAGGAGAAGCCCAATGAAGAGGAGGATCTGGCTGCAATGGACCCTCATGTGAAGCAGAGGTAGTTGCATTCTCTCATGGCACTGACAAAGAGTTGGTGTCTGATCCACAACTGTAGGTTACAATGACAAGACCCGAAGGCAGAATAACACTGATGCATGCAATAACATACTTGGCTTTGACTACGCTGTGCATCAAACATTAAGATGCCCACAAAGACCAGAGGGGTGAGCAGGACCCAACCATCATCATTTGCATAGACTGGGGTGAGGCACAGTGAGGGGAACAGCAACAGTAGTATTAGTGAAGTAGTCATTGGTGGTGTATGTGGAAGTCATGCATATAGGTAGAAGATGCTGATTGTGTATGTGGAGTGAGGCACGGCAGCTTGTGCATGGGAGGACCTTCATTGAACAGAGGTGATGCTACAAGTTGATCCCAGTCCTGAATTAAGGATGAGGTTCTTCAATGATAGCGTAGAGTTCTATGAACAGAACACTGCCTGGGTGTACCATGTGGCCCTGCAGTATTAGGGCTAAAGCCAAGTTGTCCAGGAAACTGCTTAGCACTATGGGGACATCTTTTTGAACACCATTGTAGATCATGCTATGCTGTTCTAGCAAAATTATGGTGTTCATGGCCCAGTGAAATGGGCAGAGGTAGGTGTTACTTATACTAAACTGATACAAAACAAGCTGGTGTTGAATTGCATGACCATGAGTGGCTTACCCAGTGGGATGTGCCCATGTCAGCACTGGAAGAGCATCAGCTCCACCCATGGGAGTGTCCATGACCAGGAGAGAGAGAAAGAGTCTATGGCCAGATTAGGATGGATTATCTACCTCTGGAATGGACTGCAGCATCCCTGTAAAGCTTGGTGTGTGATCCAGTAATACACATCCATCTCCTGCCATGAGCATGGTGGATGGTTCCCTGCATCTACATGGATAAAGCAAAGGCTGACAACTTGGCATCCACTGCCCTTACTAGGTGTATCTGCTACAGATCCCTATATATTGTGTCACTCTGCATGTAGAATGCTCTGCAATCCTTGCAGCAGTTGCAAATCTTCATGCAGACCATGTGGCACACTCAGCATCTCTCTGACATGGTCTGATTATAGGTTCATAGGTTCATAGGTAGGTACTAGGCTATCAGCCCAAGGGCCTAAGTAAGCCTAGCCAACAAGGTTCCGTGGCTTATGCTGAGCAGAACCACAGAAGTGATCCCTGGGGTGTATTTCCTATTTCCCATCCACTCATCAAGATTTTTTTGAAGAGTGATAATGAAGAACTCTGCTTGACATAGATAGATAGCCTGTTCCAGAGTACAGGAAGTCTTTGAGACAAGAATCTATCCCTCCAGCATACCCTATTTATTGTGGTGACAAGGTTCAGGTCTCTAGATTGTGTAGCTTGGCGGGATTAGGATTTCTTTAGGTGTAGCATGTCCAACAGCTCTGGGTTTAACATAGCTTTATATGTTAGGCAGAGATCTCCCCAGAGTAGGCGATATGCTACAGGGTAAAGCTGGAGTTTTTTTGAGACAGCCAGTGTAGGGCATCTGTTTGAAGCCAGTAATCCTCTTTGTGAGGTACTTCTGTGGCCTTTCCAGCTGCTGCAGATGTCTTGTGAGGTACATTCCCAAAGGGGCATTGTACTCTATAATGGGTCTAATGAATACCGAGTAGAGGGGAGCAATGACCTCTTTTTTCCTGGATGAGAACCCTTTTGTGATGAGCTGTGCCACATAGAAGGATTTCCTGACTACTGTGGAGATGTGATTATCAAATGTCTGTGCCTGAATCACTGACCTACATATATGATGATTTATGCAAATGGAAATGACCAGATAAGGGAATGCTGTGAAGTCATAGCGCTTAATGACCCTATATCCTTTCTCCTCACCATGTGAGTGCACCTAAGAGGTGGTGTGGCTCTCTGATACCATCTGTGATGGTGCTGACTATGTAGTAGAGGTGAGGCTGACATAGATGGGATGATCTTTGTAACAAATGTACCAGAGGTTAAACACTCACAATCATCATCATTTCATCAGACTGCTCAAAAAATACGGGGGGCAAATAACCAAACCCAATTTTGGAAGGCCCCCCAAGGGGGGCAAGGGGGCGGGGGGCAAGGGGGTTTTTTTGGCGATAAAAAGGAAAAGTATTTTTTTTTGTTAGTTTTTGGGCCCGGGGGTAAACTAGATTTCTCTGGAGATTTAGTCCTTACTTCTTCTGCCAATGTTAGCTTGTTGCATTCATGGAAGATGAGACACTAGCATTTGTCTCATGACATCCATTGAATGCAGCAAGCCTATAGTAACAAGCAACATATTATACACTATAATATATCACCACATGGCATATAATGCACTGATGTTTGCCTCACAGCATTCAGTGAATGCTACAAGGTAATAGCAACAAGCAGCATATTTTGCAATATGGTATATTACCGCCTGTCCTGGGCAATAAGAAGCCCCATGCTTTCTAGCCTGTGTAAAATTATAGACAAGCAATCCTTTCTCATTGTGAGAAGCATTCAATTCTGTTTCTCCTGCACTTTTTGGCCATGATGTAGCTTTCTGGAGATGTGCACACACATGTATATACATATGTGTGTGTGTTTCTATCTGCTTCTTTTCCTATGCCTTTGTGGTAGGTGCCTTGAAGGTGGGTTGAGACCTCTGACTTTATTAATAGAGTGTGTAACCTCATACCAAATATTTCCCTGTTTTGATAGTGTTAATTTTATTCTAAATGACACACTACAATATTTTTACATGAGATAATTAAATCATATTTATCTTCTTTTATTACTTTTAAATAGTCAAGGTATACTAAAGAAAAGCTGAAAATAAACAAGACATAAGATAAGGCACAAATGTAGTTAATTATAGGAAGGTATTTAGAAACAAATAGCACAGGGCATTAAGCAAAATAGTTAGGTGAGAGGTGATGAGCAGGAAGAGGGTGACTCAGACACACGTGTAGTATGGTAACACTAGCAGTAAAATACAGTATGCATCACATGCAAATTAATGCAAAATGACATGAAAATGTGTGTCAATATACTAATGAGAGCCATCATGTATACAAAAGATGAAAGCAAACATGGTGGCATGATTCAGAAATGTATAAAATTAGCCCAATGAGCCACTGTGATCAGCCTTTCTGAACACTATAATTTTTTGGTCAGTATGTGCTAATGGTAGGCATGAAGACAGTGTCTAAGATGTTGCTTGTCACCACCATCTACCTTCTAAAAGAGTATATCAGTGGTTGACATTCAAACATGTTCATAGCTGGTACATACTGTCCAAACAGCGACATCATATGGGAGCTAGTAAGACATGTGCCATCCTCACATAGAATCAAGGGGGATGCATGGATTGTTGATCCCAATGTGCACAAAAGTTAGTGCAGTATTAATTATCCTTGCCAAAGTATCTTTCATATCTGATAGGGGACCTGTTAGGAGTGATGTAGGCATTGGCCTTGCAAATCCTACACTAGTTTCTGGACAGGATGGTACAGTATGTGGAAATTCATATTGGTTTCTATGGACAATAAAAGGCATAACTACCACTATATGGGCATTCTGTCTCATAGCCTTTTACCCTGAGGTCCTGCTGGACATTGACACATTGCTATTAATGCCCCATCTGACCTAGCATCTGGTATATCATCCAGAAGAGTTTACACTTCATCAACTGCCAAGTAGTGTGCAGTGTACAAAATATTGTATATTACATACATGTATTTGCACCATGCAGTCAGTTCCCATGATTCCTGCATGTAGCACACATGTGACCAATATCAGCATTTCATGTGAGGTGACTTTCCACACGGTCATCTAGCTGGTATGTGCATATGTTGCTAACCATAGAGGTCATGATGGTCTAATCCTATGAATGTAGGCAGCAGACCAGTTGGAATGGAGTCCACTATTGTGTGTTCCTGTTAAACCCATCTGCAGCTCCTAGACAGTGACAAAGATGGCATATATCTACACTGTCACAGGCATATAATATAATGAAATGTGTGTTTGGACTGCTGATGACATATTGCAGCTGGTGGTGCATTGCAGTATACTCCGAAGACCTACAGGAAGATATCTGTGGTCTGTGCCATGCTGCTTCACATAATGCTACACAAACTGTTACAAGAGGAAACCATAGTACTCCCTCCTGTGGAAGCCACAGAGGAGAAGCCCAATGAAGAGGAGAATCTGGCTGCAATGGACCCTCATGTGAAGCAGAGGTAGTTGCATTCTCTCATGGCACTGACAAAGAGTTGGTGTCTGATCCACAACTGTGGGCCATGACAAGATGAAGGCAGAATAACACTGATGCATGCAATAACATACTTGGCTTTGACTACGCTGTGCATCAAACAATAAGATGCCCACAAAGACCAGAGGGGTGAGCAGGATCCAACCATCATCATTTGCATAGACTGGGGTGAGGCACAGTGATGGGAACAGCAGCACTATTATTAGTGAAGTAGTCATTGGTGGTGTATGTGGAAGTCATGCATATAGGTAGAAGATGCTGATTGTGTAATGGGTGAGGCTGACATGCATGGGATGACCTTCATTGAACAGAGATGATGCTGCAAGTTGATCCCAGTCCTTAATTAAGGGTGAGGTTCTTCAATGATAGCGTGGAATTCTATTAACAGAACATTGCCTGGGTGTACCATGTGGCCCTGCAGTATTAGGGCTGAAGCCAAGTTGTCCAGGGAACTGTTTAGCACTATGGGGACATCTTTTTGAACATCATTGTAGATCATGCTATGCTGTTCTAGCAAAATTATGGTGTTCATGGCCCAGTGAAATGGGCAGAGGTAGGTGTTACTTATACTAAACTGATACAGAACAAGCTGGTGTTGAATTGCATGACCATGAGTGGCTAACCCAGTGGTATGTGCCCATGTCAGCACTGGAAGAGCATCAGCTCCATCCATGGGAGTGTCCATGACCAGGGAGAGAAGAGTCTATGGCCAGTTAGGATGGATTATCTACCTCTGGAATGGACTGCAGCATCCCTGTAAGCTTGGTGTGTGATCCAGCAATACACATCCATCTCCTGCCATGAGCATGGTGGATGGTTCCCTGCATCCACATGGATAAACCAAAGGCTGACAACTGGGCATCCACTGCCCTTACTAGGTGCATCTGGTACAGATCCCTATGTATTGTGTCACTCTGCATGTAGAATGTTCTGCAGTCCTTGCAGCAGTTGCAAATCTTCATGCAGACCATGTGGCACACTCAGCATCTCTCTGACATGGTCTGATTATAGGTTCATAGGGTCATAGGTAGGTACTAGGCTACCAAGGGCCTAAGTAAGCCTAGCCAACAAGGTTCCGTGGCTTATGCTGAGCAGAACCGCAGAAGTGATCCCTGGGGTGTATTTCCTATTTCCCATCCACTCATCAAGATTTTTTTGAAGAGTGCTAATGAAGAACTCTGCTTGACATAGATAAATAGCCTGTTCCAGAGTACAGGAAGTCTCTGAGACAAGAATCTATCCCTCCAGCATGCCCTATTTATTGTGGTGACAAGGTTTAGGTCTCTAGATTGTGTAGCTTGGAGGGATTAGGATTTCTTTAGGTGTAGCATGTCCATCAGCTCTGGGTTTAACATAGCTTTATATGTTAGGCAGAGATCTCCTCAGAGTAGGTGATATGCTACAGGGTAAAGCTGGAGTTTTTTTGAGACGGCCAGTGTAGGGCATCTGTTTGAGGCTGGTAATCTTCTTTGTGAGGTACTTCTGTGGCCTTTCCAGCTGCTGCAGATGTCTTGTGAGGTACATTCCAAAAGGGGCATTGTACTCTATAATGGGTCTAATGAGTACTGAGTAGAGGGGAACAATGACCTCTTTTTTCCTGGATGAGACCCCTTTTGTGATGAGCTATGCCACATAGAAGGATTTCCTGACTACTGTGGAGATGTGATTATCAAATGTCTGTTAAAATCAATGAAGTAAAACCAATAACAACTCCAATATCGAACAAAGGTCCAGTACCACAATAAAGTGCGAAAGTCAATTTTAATAACTTGATAAAGCTGAATACATGAGCGCTTTCGTCTGAGACACAGACTTCTTCAGATAAAAGCACTGGTGCCAAAAACCTGATTATATACAGGTCACCTAATACAATAATTAACAATCAATTAATTAATTAAACAAATGTACCACCAGGTTTAAACGAATACATAAGCATTAAATCTATTTTAACAGCAAGAGCTGATTGTATTTAATGAACAACAGCATGCAATATATGGTGGAGTTCATGTTTTTATAACAACATATTAGCATATATTTTTAAAAAAATTTGGTTGTTTATAATATGCAGAAACAAGATTTTTTTGGAATTCTATAAAGTAGTATTGTATAATACATGCGGCCACGGTGGTGCAGTGGTTAGCATTGCCGCCTCACAGCAAGAGGTTCTCCGGTTCAATCCTCGGCTGGGGTGCCTTCTGTGCGGAGTCTGCATGTCCTCCCTGTGGTCGCGTGGGTTTCCTCCGGGTGCTCCGGTTTCCTCCCACATCCCAAAGACATGCTGCAGGTGGATTGGACACTCTAAATTGGCCCTAGGTGTGCATGTGAGTGTGCCTTCTGTGGAAGGTTGGGCGCTGGGCTGGCAACTCAACACTGTAAAACTCCACTGCCATTCAATGTGCGGACAAGGTGATCCGCTGTGGCAACCCCTAACCGGGAAAAAGCCGAAAGAAGAAGAAGAAGTATTGTATAATACATAACATTTATATAACACTTTTCAATTGGAAGTGGATTTTAGACTCTGTTTATTTTTTAAAAATTAACAAGGAAGGGTACTGTTTAATTTAATTAATTAATTGATTGTTAATTATTGTATTAAGTGACCTGTATATAATCAGGTTTTTGGCACCAGTGCTTTTATCTGAAGAAGTCTGTGTCTCAGACGAAAACGCTCATGTATTCAGCTTTATCAAGTTATTAAAATTGACTTTCGCACTTTATTGTGGTACTGGACCTTTGTTCGATATCAAATGTCTGTGCCTGAATCACTGACCTACATATATGATGATTTATGCAAATGGAAATGACCAGGTAGGGAATGCTGTGAAGTCATGGCAGCAATGACCCCTATGCTCCTTTCTCCTCACCATGTGAGTGCACCAAAGAGGTGGTGTGGCCCTCTGATACCATCTGTGATGGTGCTGACTATGTAGTAGAGGTGAGGCTGACATAGATGGGATGATCTTTGCTGAACAGAGATGATACCAGAGGTTCATCGTCCACCTCCACAGTCACCTCAGCCACTGCGTCATCAGACTGCTCCATTTGCAAGCAGTGCCACCATGTCAGCAGACTGTACCATATGTATTGTGTCATCATCATTAGCTTTCAGAGACCCATTGACATCAGACCTGTTGTACTGGATCTTCTCACAATAGAACCTGTGAATGCATGTGGTACCATACATGTGGAAATGCTAGTACAGGTTTGTGATTCCCACCACCATATGGCACACAGACTGTATTATGATAGTCCTATACACAGCCTTTGTGTACATACATACCTTGAGATGTGGGTCATCTTCATTGCAGCCATGATTTCACTTGATGATATAAATGCATATGTGTGTCTGAATAATCCTTACACAAGTACAACTCAATGTCCTACAGGAACTGCATGTATCACTACTCACTTGTGGCATTCCTAACAACACTCAGACAGTCATCACCATCCCACCTTCAACATGCAAGCCGTCACCAACTAGGAGGATTATCTTACTTTTTTAACTGAGTAATATCAGGAATTCCTCCAGCACTGTAAGACACATCTGTCCATTCCAAGTGGTCAACCTGTCTGTGACAATTTCCTGTGTCTTGGTCATGGCATACAGTAATACAGTTTATCAGTGATCTTGCAATGCACCTGTTGTATTGAACTATTAAGGACACATTGATGGCCTGCAGCAGTTTTTGCCACACCTGGTCTTGGAAGGCCTAGCCTGTTTTACTCTTCTCAAGGATATCCTTACCATGTGTGTGTAATGCCTGTAGTAGCAGACCTGCTCCTGTGTGGTGACCTTCTCCAGCTCTTGCCATTCCTTTGGTCCCATGCCAGGAGTGTATACCTGTGTGCTACAAATATGGATCAGTGTCTGTATGTATGACAGTCCATACCAGACAACATTTGTTTCTAGGCTGAGCCTAGCACTCATGTGGTGGCCACAGCCTTTTGCACTATTATATGGTAACAGTACTTACACTGTGCCATAGTGTGGCAGCTGTGATCATGTGAGCTGTGTCTACTGTCCCTAACACCTGTGTCACAATCACAGTTTGTGCATGGAGTACTGCAAGCCCACCATCCTTTGTAGAATGTCATGCTGTCTGTGTACATTTGGAAAAATAAGCAGACATCTACATAGCATGACTGTGACAAAGCCTGCCTTTGCTCTTTAGGTTGAAACCCATGGAGGATTGCAACCTATCCTGCCAGTTCCTTCTCCCTGTCAGGATAAACCATGCCAGAAACACCAGTCCATGACCTGCCCTGCCATTTTTCTGTGCCTTGTCAGCATGATCTTCCCCCATAAAAGACAGTAATCAGTCCTGTCAGTTTTCTGAGCCATGTCAATTTAAACCCCTCCTAGCCTGTCAGCCCCCTGTCATGGTCTGTGCAGTGCTACCACATGCACTGTACTCTTGTGTGACACTGTCTATCATTGTTATTCTCCCTTGAGAGATGACTGCTATCCATTTCTGCTGTCAGTTTGTCTGCGTGGCAATTCACTTTATTCTAATTGTCATCATTGCTTGTTATAATGCAGTTTTGCACATAATGGTAATAATTTCTATTGATCTAATACAGGGCTCATAACACAGCTGTTATGCTAATGAGGAGATTTAATATGATCGTCTATGACTCACACCCCTAACATAATGGATTATCACCCCTATTCCATGCAATAAGACTCATTCTTGCTTGAGCACTTGCTGATGAGCCACATAGAGAGTGCATGTCAGAGGAGTCAGGCCAGGATAATTACATTGTATATACCACTAATGCTCATGGTCATCATTCCACCCAGCTGCCTGTCATGCCTGTGCACAGGTTTGATGTTATGTAGAGTTTACTTTCCTGTGGATTCTGACTGCACTAATGTTACCATTTAAATTGCTACTGGCCATGTGCATTGTGCTGATATTGTGGTTATGCTACTGTGCTATCAGTTGATGCCTTCTGATACACATCATGTGATGTCCACAACATGCAGTCTTGGTTCCCAGTCTTCTTGAATTTGACCTGATGAGTGGACATGGCTTCAACAGGATCAGACTACCTGATGCAGTAGAAAGTTCAAGATCTTTTTTATACCTGTTGCATAGGGGTCATCAGGAGTTCTTGCTAGGGGATTGTGATGTTCCTGTTTATAAAGAGAATTTCTGGCTTGAGCTTGTCAAGGCAGTGAGTGATGTAACTGGCATCACCCACTCTGGTGTGCAATGCCAGGGTAAGTATAGTGACCTGAAGAGGCACAACCCAAACCTTCTCTACCAGTAAGAAGCAGTAGCTGTGGAGAGAGAGAGAGAGAGAGAGAGAGAGAGAGAGAGAGAGAGAGAGAGAGAGAGATACAGAGAGAGAGAGAGAGAGAGAGAGAGAGAGAGAGACAGACAGAAAGAGCCATCATTTTATTATAAGCAGCATGATTCTGCACTGTAGCTGCACAGTAGACCTACTAGCTGTAATTTCCTTCTGATGTCATGGATATGATATGCTCACTATTATTTGTTTTATATTTCCAGCACATCAAGAGACTGAGGAAAACAAGATAATCTGCCAGAGGAGGCAGGCCAGGCTCACCAGATGGTGGGATAAGTACACTGTACTGCTGGAATTAATGTGATACTGTAATAAAACTGTGTACCACATCACTGAGCAGTTGTATCTGTTTCTTTTTTTTAATATATGCCCATTGCTTACTTACTCATTAGATTTGTAATTATTTTTATTCCTATGGTTACTGTAATGGGTTACTAAACTGTAACTGCTCATATATTTGAAGTAATGTAAATGTGTTTTAATTCATTTTATATTCCACATTCCAGTGCCTTTGTGATAGTTCCTTTGGTGGTTTGTTTTACTGCATTTTGGGTCCTGTTTTAATGAACTGCATCACATATCACTAACCATTCATATTTTTTTATTTTTTCTCATTTTCATTTGTATTTATTTATTTATTGTTGATTTGCTGCTTGTTTTTCCTCCATTTATTTTCTTTTTCTGCAGTATGGACTATGGTGCGGACAGAGGTGAAGTAGCAGCCACTGTGCTCTGCACCAATTACTGCAATGACTACTCAGTGCCCAGCAGTCCCCAGGCCTGACTGTCTGCAGGTTGCCAAAGGATGCCCTTTGAAAGGTGACTTAGAGAGCTTGCTGGGGTTCTGTACTGTTGCTTCTCTGGTGGGGAAGGTAGTCTCTTCATGGAACAGTGGCACAGACAGGCCCTCCTCAGTCACCAGTGACCTGATGCCTAAACTGGAAACCAAGAACATTTATTCATGTGGCATACAGAGTCACATAGCTGGCCAGCCCAAACCATCTACATGGGTTGCATCTGGGATGGCTTTGCAGGCCTTCATCATGCCATCCTACTTGAAATCATTGCATCCCCCTTCCTTGTGTGTTGCTCCCATTCTCTGTTTGTAGTCCAGTCCTCTCATCTCCATTGTTCACCTTCTGTAAATCTGCTTCTTTCCACTTTCACTCTTCTCCTGTGTCTTACACACACACACACACACACACACACACACACACACACACACACACACACACACACACACACACACACACACATCTATATATATATATAAATGTGTGTGTGTGTGTATGTATATATGTTGCTGTCTTTTGGCTTTTCCTGGTTAGGGGTCGCCACAGCGGAACTCCGGTCCACTGATGATTGGCAGTAGATTTTCACAAATGCCGAGGTGCCAGCTCGATGTTCGACCTTCAATGAAGGCACGCCCATTTACGCATGTCTTTCGAATGCCCACCCAACTGCGGGAGGACATTTTTATATATATATATATATATATATATATATATATATATATATATATATATATATATATATATATATATATATACATAATACCTTTCTACCCTGTCAGTAGATCAAATCATTCCCATAATGTGTCCAATTTGATCTTAAAAATGTCTAATCTACTGCTTGCTTTAATATAATTTGCTAATCTATTCCATGCATCAGCTACTCTCTCAGAGAACCAATCACAACATATCTCATTCCTATAGACAACACAAGTTGTCTGATCATTCTGTGCTACACTTTGATAATCTGAAACATCCCCAGAGACAGATGGCTCTAAATGTGCTATATATGTGAATAAGGTGTCTTCTTTAATACCTGTATGAAACACTGTACAAATTCAGATGTTTTAATCATTCATAATAACTTAAGTTTTCACATCCATGGATGCGTTTGGTATATTTCAGTTGGACTCTTTACAATTTACTCATGATAGTTTTCTTCTGGTTTCATATTATTATTCCATACTCTAGTCTGGGTCTGATGTAACTTACAAACAAGGATTTCATCATTTCAGATTTCCTAGACTTTATAAATCTAACTATCCCTAACCAATTGATTGATATGATCAGAAAAACTCAAAGGTGGATCTACCCATATGCCCAGGTCCTTAAATGAATCTACACTTTCACTCACTGTGTGCTGTATTAAATAGTCACTTTTCAGTTTATGTCTCCCAAATCTCATAAGGTAAGTTTTTGATGTATTGATCAGCATATTATTTTCCTGTCCCCAAATGGTCAGTTTGGCCAAGTTATTTTGCAGATTTGCCCTGTCTGTAACAAATGTAATCTGTTTACCGATTTTCAAGTCATCTACTTATAGACTGTAGAACACGTGAAATGAAAAAGATAGATCTGAAAGATGCAAACTAAATGAGGCCTAGGACACAGCCATATGAGACACTCTGCCTGTAGCCAAGTATTTCACCTGTTGAGTTACTGTATGATACTTGCCATGTCCTACTTGTAAGTCATGCAGCTATCCATCTTATCAATAGTACATCAATACCTAGTTGTTCTTAAATTATTCTTGATTGTTTTGTGAATGACCCTATCAATGCTGAAGATAAACCTATATAAATTGCATCACAACACACTTTGTCATTTATAGCTATTGTTATATTATTATAGAACATCATATTCAGATGGTTGTAGATCTATTTTAAGCATATACATGCTGATATATGTTTTCAAATCACAGCATTTTGAATTCTGACAATAATTTATCCAAAATAACTTCCATTATTTTTCCACAATAAGAAAGTGAATGTATGGTGTCTATAGAACCCTGGGTTTGTCCTGTTCCCGTTTCACTTAAAGATGTTTTTAACAAGTGCTTGTCTTCAATCTAGAGGAATCTCCCCATACTTAAATGACCTAGTAAATAACAGATATAATGGTATTGTAAGTTCATGCTGAAGTGATCTCTGGTCATTATTACTAATTCCATCTCCACCCTGTACTTTTTTGGGTCCAGTTTGCATAGTTCTTTTTCACTATAGCATACTTTTTCAGTATCTGAAGTTATTTGAATGCTACCAGCACAATTTACCACCCCCTTTTTGGATTCAAACTGTTTTGCATAAGATTTTGTAAATATGTCTGTCCGCAAACCTACCAAATCTGCTGTGCATCACCTGTACTTGTACCATATTGCTAAGGCCTGTTACTCCTTATCTCTATCCATCAGGACAATATCCACCCTCCCATCCTTCAAAACCATTCTGAAAGACTTTCTAGCCAAAAGCTGTCTCTGTTCTTGCTCAATACCAGGAGAAACTATACCCCTAAATGTGTACAAATACCTATTCATACCTTACATCTCCTTACTCTCCCATCTTCACTCACTTTCTTACTCCTGTCAATTTTCCTGCCCTAGTGTTCTCTAAATATACCATAAGCCTGCTTTTCTCTCACTTTGTATTGCAATTCCTGTTTGTATTATACTAACTTACCTTTAATTTCTCTATAAACTGGCTACAATTTCTCTAGCTATTAAATAATTCTGACATAACTTGTATCTATTTTTATCCCATGTTTTCATATTATGTCCATTTTGGTATAATTAATTAAACTATATTTTTTTAAGACTATAAAATTATTATTCTCAAAATGTTTCCTAGTACTTTTGGTGTTTTTTTCTCTGGGCCTCCACTGAAAATGGACTCCTACCCAGTCAGACTTTTGCAGTAATCAAATGTCAATATATAAATAAATAAAAATGTTTACAGTCTGTTGTGTTTGAGAATACATTTTAGAATACGGATGGTTTATTGATTTGTATGTTTTTATGTATATCTAAAATAGTTTTCTATTATGCTCAATATCTTTATATACATTTTCTTCAAATTTTTCCTGATCTTGTCTCAAATTACGTTTATCTGTCCAGTTTTCTTTTTTTTCAGTTTTCAAAATTTTTGTTTGATTTTGTTTCCATTTCTTGCATTTTCCATCTCTCATCTTAATAATTTTTGTCTCCATTATATGTTTATTTATCAGCTCTTGCTTCCTTCCCTATACTCTCCTTTCTTCCCATGCATTCCTCATTGCATCTTTAACCTCCATCATGCTTTAGAACAAAAATAGGCACTTGTCCCAAAAAAAAAAAAAAAAGCAAACTTCCCCACCCACACTACCCCACTACCCATACTACTCTTCCCTTAAATTTCTCCTACTCTGTGTTCCCCTGCTTGCTCTTGACCATTTTTGACTGTCCTATCGCCATATTTAATTTCCATTTATATAATAAACTTGTCTGACACTTTGCTGTGGAGCCATTGCATGGGCTGTGGGCTATGCCTACTTTCCAGCCATGTGATGCTTTAATGCTTGTGCGAATACACATAGTGTCAATCACATTACTTCATCACCTATGTCCCCGAGTCAAGTGGTGACACATAACATGCTTGTCTGAGTGTCACTGTGAAGATTCATTATGTAGTAATACCCCTGGCGTGACCTCTGTTTGTCATCACTCATGCATTCCTCATCCCTCTGGGGCCTCGTCGTACTGAGTTTGCCATGATGATTATCACAGTAGTGTCAGGTTATCCTTCATCCAGAATAACCCCCATAATAACAGCGTGCTATATACAAAGCTGTAGAATCTACATAGTATATAATAGTATCAATGTAACAATTAATAACACAGAAGGTAAAGTCTTCTAAATGTAGCACTTACAAATATCCAGGAGACCATGTATAAGCATAGATGACAAAGGAATTATAGTAAAATATGAGCATAAATAGATAAAAGACCATATTGTCTGCAGCAACATAATGTAAAGCTAATCTCATTTTGAGTAAAGTATAGCAATATCCAGTTAATCGCTAAGAAATATGAAGAATGTCCATCTCAGCTCAATGAAACCAGGTTGTGCGTTCTCTGCAAAAATTTTAATTGTCTGACCAGAAAACTGAAAGAAAAGATCAAACAAGAAAATACATCACTAAAGAAGAGGCATCTCTGTCCAAAACCATATGGACCAATGCAGTTACTCAGACACATTATCCTTGCTGGCGGTGTATAATAGCTGGTACAAGTTAACTTCCCATAGACCTTAACATGTGTCATGCAGCAAATCTTAAGGCAGTAATGTAATGACACAACAGCAATTTCAATTGGAAGGGCAGAACCACATGAAAGTTTGGCCTAAACCAACAGGTGAACTCTATAAGCAAAAAGAACCATGATCAGAAAGGGATGACATACCATATGAAGTACAAACGAAATAAAATAAGTCAAATGGCAAAGTTCGGACTATCCCAAATGCAAAAATCGGCACTATTACTGTATTAAAATCACCACGTACTTTTATTGACAAAAATAATAAAATGATAAGCGCTTTCATTTAAAACAGTGTTAAACTTCATCAGACAATAAACATTACTTTATTCCCATTTAGATAATGCATCTTTCATTCTGATTGGATCACGTCATTTAACATGTCACACACTTAATCATTTATTTTATGTGTATTTTATAGCCACAATACCTTAAAAACAGATCTTACAAATCTCCTTTAGAATACAAACTTTAACCTTAACATATTATTCATAGGGTCATAGGTAGGTACTAGGCTATATGCCTGATGGCATTTATAAGCCTAGACAGAGTGTGTTGGCTTTCGCCGCCCCATTGATTAATTAACTGATCCTCTGTCAAGCAGAGCCAATGAAGTGATCCCAGGGGTGTATTTTCTGTTACCCATCCACTCGTCAAGGTTTCTCTTGAAGAGTGTTAGTGAGGGGCTCTGCCTGATGTAGTTTGGAATTTTGTTCCAAAGCATGGGGAGTCTCTGTGACAGGAATATATCCCTCCAGCTTATTCTATTTATTGTTGTGGCGAGGTTTAGCTCACTAGAGCGCATGGCTCGCAGTGACTTGGATTTGTTTATGTGGAGCATGTCCATTAATTCTGAGTTAGACATGGCAACATAGGACATATGTTTGAGGCCAGTAATCCCCTTTGTGAGGAACTTTTGTGGTCCTTCCAGCTGTTGGAATTGTCTTGTGAGGTACATCCCAAATGGGGCATTGTACTCTATGATGGGTCTAATGAGTGACGAGTAGAGAGGCACTATAACCTCTTTATTTCTAGATGCGAACCCTTTAGTAATTAGATGGGCCACATAGAAAGATTTCCTAACAACTTTGGCAATATGATTGTCAAAGGAGAGATTACTATCTACCTGGGTCCCCAGATCTATTATTAATTCTTCTGCATTAAGGGGGCTGCCACCTATGTGGTAACTCGTGGGTGTTTTGTTTTTCCAAAACGGGATGATTATGCATTTTTTGGCATTTAGCTTGAGGCCATGACTTTGACACCAGGTGTCCGTCTCAGTAAGCCCTTTTGGAGGATGTCCATGTCAGCTGGAGAGTCAATTATGGCTCCCAATTTGCATTCATCGGCAATCTTGGTTAGCCATAGTCCTCCTGTGTTTGCCTGTACTTCTGAGAAGTATATGCCAAACAGTAGGGGTCCCAGGACCGAGCCTTGTGGGACACCACTTGTGACTGTTTTAGAGTCGGACCTGGAGCCCGCTATTCTTACCGTGTGAGTTCTGTCTGTAAGCCAGTTGGCAACTCATCTTGTGACGTAGGGGTTTATGTTCAGGCTGGTGAGTTTTTCTGTAATACCCGAGTGGGGAATGGTGTCGAAAGCCTTGACGAGGTCAAGGTAGGCTGTGTGAACCATCTTTCCCTCATCTATGGCCTTGGTGACTGTCTCAAAGAAGTCAACCAGGTTTAGTAGGCATGATCTGCCCTTAACAAAGCTGAACTGGGACAGGTCAAGTGTTTGGAGGTTCCCAATGTCTCTGTTAATGAGTTCCATGATGATGCACTCCATAGCCTTGCAGACCAGGCTAGTCAGGCTTATGGGGTGATAGTTACCAGGGTCAGTTGTGGCCCCTCCTTTGTGGAGAGGAATAACTGTTGCTGTGCACCATTCTATGGGCACATAGCCTGTGGAGAGGCTGAGGTTGAACAGCATGTTTAGATGGGGGGTTAGTTCATTCTGTAGTTCATGCAAGACGCAGCCTGGGACACCATCTGGTCCCATTGATGCTGTATTTATGGCTTTGAAAGGGCTGTTTTCACCTGTGCATCTGTGATTTTGGGGACACTACACTTTTCCGGTATTGTTGTGGGCCCTTATGGAGGTGGGGGGAGTTTGCACGGAATCTATCCGCCAGGATGTTGGCAATATCAGTAGGTTCAGTATATTTTGTGCTCTTTTGCACTAGTTCAGTGCATATTTGTGAGTTGCCACTTAGATTCTTAACATAGCTAAAGAAGGCTTTGTGGTTATCTTTTGAATCCTTGGCTATTTTTCTTTCAAAGTTAGCCTTGGATGATTTCATGAGGGACCTTAGTTTCTTACAGCTACAGATCAGGGATGTCTTTCCTTCTTGGGATTTGCTTTTTTTCTGAACTAGATTCCTCCTTCTATTGTATAGCCTGTTTATGGCAGGGGTCCACCAAACAGGTTTCCTTCTCTTAGAGGAATGAGTCTTGGTTTTGCTAGGGATGGCATGATCCATGCACCCTTGTAGGTGCTCATAGAGTGCATTTGTAAAGGTTTCTGCATCTTGGGCAGCGTTATCCTTTAGCATGGGGGCTGTGAAGTTTGCTTTAG
Source organism: Protopterus annectens (assembly GCF_019279795.1). Lineage (NCBI taxonomy): Eukaryota > Metazoa > Chordata > Ceratodontiformes > Protopteridae > Protopterus > Protopterus annectens. Next base: position 253,454,683 of record NC_056731.1, read on the forward strand.
AAAAGTTTTTTACTGTGGTTTCCTTAGTTGGGGGTGGTGGTGGGGTGTGGACATCCAGAGTGATTAGTTTATGGTCTGATCTAACCAGTGATGGGTTGACCTCCGGTGTGGAACACCTGTTGCCCATGTTGGTGATGACCAGGTCCAATATGTTTTTACCTCTGATAGGGGAGTTTACCAGCTGATCCAGGGTGTTTGAGTTGATGAATTCCAGGAAGCGCTAGGCCTGGGAGTTTGTACTCGAGTAGTTTTCCCAGTGAATGGTAGGGTAATTGAAATCACCCAATATCTGGGTGTTTGGTAGGACCTTCATGTTTTCCAGTGTCTCCAGAAAGGTGGAGGGGTGGTCCTGGGTCATGGAGGGTGACCTGTAGCAGGCCACAATTTGCATTGCAGATTTTCCCGATGTTAGTTGCAATAATTCCATTATTGTAAATGTTTTTGACTGCTTAGTATTCCATTATTACCTATTATTTTATTTTGTCCCTTTTTAATGCTTTTAACTTAAGGATTGGGGCAATTGAACTGTGTTCATTTATACCAGACCAGCTATCTGCTTGTAGCCTTACTTGCTATTGTAATTCTTTTAGTTCTACAAACAACCCCCAAGCCTTTCTATCATCTATAGATACACAGTTAATAATAATATAACTAAATTAATGTCCTTCATTGTCCATTATATGTTCTGCTAAAGCATTGTTGGCTTTGTGTTTCCTGATGGTGTACTCATGCTTATATATTCTCTGAGAGAACTTCCTCACAGTTTTGCAGATGTAAAAGGCTGAGCATGACTTACATTTCCCAAGGTATACATCTGCTTTCGAACAACAAATTTCACTTTTATTTGATATTTCCTATTATTAATAATGAATTCTTCTCCTATCATTACTTTATGATACCAATTACATGTTCCACATCTCTTCATTCCTTGAGACATGTTGATAGGATTTTCATTTTGATACTTAAGTAGATCTTTCAGATTTTTTCCTTTCCGGTAAACAATTGATGGTCTATGACCTATTACATTCCTAATATAACCATCTTCATTCAAGATGGGCCATTTTTTCTCAAAAATCCACTGTATTGACTTCAAATCTTTACTATATGTTAAAATTAATGCTTCAGAAAAATTCTTCTTATTTTCTATGAGTGGCAGTTGCGTTAGTTGGCTTTCACCTTCAAAACTTATTATAGTTTCTACTGCCTCCTGGTGGAATGTATTTTCTGATCTATTCACCTTGTTTAAAATTGGTCTGAAATGGGTCTATATTATAAACTTGGACGCTTACCTTATCGAATACCTAAACGTCAACCTGTCCTCATCGAACTGCATAAACACCGAACGCCCTAAACCGCGAAATTCAAAACGTCAAACTATCATACTTGTCCCACCCCACCACCTGCTACATACTACCTACATAAACAAACTAAATAAACTACATACATGCACTAACCAAAACCCTACTTCTAACCCTAAACTAAGCCCTACTTCTAACCCTACACTAAATCTTACATATACCACCATGTATGCACTTAACTTAACCCGCACCCTAAACCTATAATCCGTAACTATCTCACACTTACCTTAAAAAGCTAAACCCAAACAAACTAAATAATCCACACACATACACTTAACAAAACTCTACACTAACTCTAACATATATTGCCATCTATGCACTTACCTTAACCCGCACTCTAACAATAAGGTCCTTAACTATCGCACACTTACCTTACGGAGCTATACTGCAGAAGGCCAACCATGATGATTCGACATTTCTGGTTTCACTTTTCTGGATGTTCAATGTTTTTATGGTTCGATAAGGACGGGTTGACGTTTAGGGATTCGATAAGGTAAGCGTTCGAGTTTATAATATAGACCCGTCTGAAATAACCTCTTTCCCTTTTGTTTTTTACTTCTTGGATCAATTCATCTACCAATTCTGTGGGGTATGCTCTTGTGCAAAATATAGATCATAAATTGGCACATTCGTCCATAAAATCTTGCTCTCTAGTTATCATTCTGGCAGCTCTAACTAGCTGTCCTTTTATAATAGATCTTTTTTTGGTGCACAGGATGTGAACTAGTATAATGTAATAAGCTATTGGAATACGTTTCTTTCCTATATATAGTAGCTATATATCTTTCTTCTACCATGTCCTTTCATAATCTTATATCTAAATATTCCATGTAATTTGGATTTACCTTCCATGTAAACCTTAGGAAAAACATTGACCCATTTATATATGATAGAAATTCTTCCAATATTTCTTCTGTGCCTTTCCAAATAATGCGTATATCATCTTGGAATCTATAATAAGATTTTATATTTTCCTTAAACTTAGTATTAAACACAAAGTTTATTTCCCAATGTGCTATTATTAAGTTTGCATAAGTCCCCCCCCACATGGTGACCCCATGGCAATACCTTTTTTTCTGTAGATGGTAATTATTATTAAACAAAACAAAGTTGTTATTCAAAATTATTTCTAGAAGTACTATCAAAAGGTTAACCTTCTCTTGAGGTATCCTATTTACATAACATTTCATTAACCCATTCAACTCCTACCTCTTGGGGAATGACCATATATAAGTCGCATACATCTATTGTTACTAATATATCATGTTCACTATATTGTATTTCATTCATAGATTGTAAAAAAGACCAAGAGTATTTACATATTTGCCTTTCTTTTTCCAAAATACTCTTAAAGTCAAAATCTAAGTATTTCACACAAGCAGATGTTATAGAGTCCCTTCCATCTACTAAAGGGCGCATAGGTGGATCCCTTATAAATTTATGAATTTTCAGAGTTCCAAAGAACACTCTTGGTGATGTTACATTTAAGTAATTGTACAAGTCAATATCTATCCTTCTTTCTAAAAACATATTTAATTGCATATATATTTTTCTATATGCCCCATTTAGTTCATTCAGTGATACTTTATGATATCTTTCTGTATCCAGAATTCTTTGTAACCTATTATTATAGTCATGTATATTCATAATTACTGCCCCTCCACCGTTGTCCGGCTTCATGATACGGACTTTCTCCCCCCTCAGATATTTTAATATATTTTATTCCTGTTCATTCAAATTATTGTTGTTGTTTCCGTTTCTCCTATGTATATGCAATTTTTTCAAATCTAATTCACATATTTTTTCATAAGTCAACAATCGGGGATGCAGGTGTGGGTTATATATACTACTAATACTGTAAGCATTACTACTCTTAAAACTTCTATTTTGATATAACAGCTTCAAGTTCAACTTTCTTAGATATAGTTTCAAATCCAAAATTGTATTAGTGAAGTTCGATTTAGTTGCAGGAACAAATGTCATTCCTTTTGCTAACAAATCTGCTACTTTCACATCGACAGAAACATCTGAAAAATTATACACTTTAAAATCTGCTTCTGTGTTCTCTACCACAAAACATTGAACAATTCCGGAATCATTTTCATTCCCGTTGTCATAATTACTGTTTTGATTATTTCCACATAAATCATCAGTTTCATTACATTTAACATATTCATTATTAACAGCTTCATTTAAGTCTTCCACTGTTTGGTTTTGGGCCTCGCCCCGTGAAACCCCGCTTGTTGGTAATAACCATTATTTGAGGAATTACCCCTGTTTTTGATTCTTCCAGATCTCCTTAATTCGGGGTAATGTTTTCATATACATGCTGTATTTCCTCATTACCAGGTCCCCCCTCTCCACTAGTATCATTTTCATTCATGTTGTTATTTATTAAACTTCTATTTTGATTACGGACCTGGGAAGTTGGGGGCCTGGGGTAAGCTACCCCATTGGCATAATCAGTAATATCTCTTTCAAGTTTACCAACTTTCCACACTTTCAATTTTTCAATATATTGGTCAATGCTTTTATATATATATATATATGAAGATGTTCGTATTTATGCTGTTTATACTGCATGTTTTCTCTAATTTCTCTGTCCAAACTTCCCAGTTCATTGCTTAAACTGTCTAGCTCTCTCTGGTTATTTTTAACCAGCAGTTCAAGTAGTTCATGTCCAAATTTATTGAATAGTTTTAGCAAGTCAACATGAAGCAACAAGTTTTTGATCAGGCCGGTTGGCCTGTGTGTAGCGCTACCCAATTACTTGAATTGCTGGGAATAAAGTAATGTTTATTGTCTGATGATGTTTAATACTGTTTTAAATGAAAGCGCTTACCATTTTATTATTTTTGTCAATAAAAGTATGTGGTGATTTTAATACAAGTAACAGTGCCGATTTTTTCATCTGGGATAGTCTGAACTTTGCCATATGGCTTATTTTATACCATATGAAGTGCCATACAAACCCATCAACCTGATAAAATATATTTTCATATTTTTGGTATTGTCTCATTATTAAATCTGAAACAGAGGCTTTGAGCGCTTTCAGAAACAGGTTCAGAGGTTCATCGGTTAGTACTAGGCTAACTGCCCTTGTAGACAATTTTAAGTCCATCCAATGTTCTTGTTTGGTGCTTGGATTAACCTATCCCCTTTGGTGTTTAGATTAACGTTACCTATTCCAAGGTATGTATTTATATTATCCCTAGTGATTACAGTTGTGTTCATATTACAGATCATGTATCTTTCCATGATGTTTTTTGGGTAGATTAGCTAGCTATATTAAAAATCGCCACATTGTTTTCAGATTTCTGAACCCACTTGCACCATTTGGGAACCAATACACTTTGTTCATTGGCATAGTATTTTTTTAAACACCTTTATTAAATTATCACTTAAGACATAGCCACACATACACTACTAGAAAAGAAAACGAACCATAATAACATTTGTCATATGTATGGATTATACATTACATATATACTTTCTTTCTTTTTAACACTTATTTGTACCAACATTACATAAGTTGCTCAATTCCTGCTTTTCTTAAACTATACTATATTGGGAAACTTTGCTGATGAATAGCCATTATAATTCTGGACTAAATGAACTTATTCTGTTTAAACATGTCAGCATTCTATGCAACAGGAGATTTAACAGGCTTAACCTGCAACTGTGTGTGTGTGTGTGTGTGTGTGTGTGTGTGTGTGTGTGTGTGTGTGTGTGTGTGTGTGTGTGTGTGTGTGTGTGTGTGTGTGTGTGTGTGTGTGATACTTTGCTTTTAAGTCTGTGGAAGTTTGCTTTTAAGTCTGTGGAACCACTATTGCAGTATCTTGTTACAGGACATTACACCTAAGGCAATGTATGCAGCGAAGTGTTGTTTTTGTTACAGTGTATCTCTGCATGGCGAGGCCCTCTGTATGTACTTTGCATAGGAAAAGTTTCTTCCTCCTGAATAGTCTTTTAATAAAAAATTGACTTAAGCTAATCATAACCTGGCACTATTAAAGTGGAAAATAATAAAATAAACTGTGAGCTTGGTCAGACTAATTACTGACCAAAGAGGCAGAGTATTTTGCTTGAAGACTCTGTTTTGATGACAGGAAGCCCTTTTCTTCTGTATGGTCTTGGTTCTTGCCATCAGGAATATTCTGTTGTATCTGACTACAAAGGATATACTTCCTCCTTGAAGACCTGAATGTTGTCGTAGTAGCACCGTAGTAATCAGGCTAAAACAACGATGCAAACATCAGACATCAACAGATACAGTCTAGAATTTAAGAAAACTGTTAAAAGTGCTGAAGAAAATGTAAATAATGAAATATAATTTAATAACAGCTATGCTTACAATATCAAACGTGTAACAAATAAATCGAAGGCTCAAAAATTAGTCCCGAACTTTACATCAGAACATTGTATTGACATCAGTGGAACAGCAGCGAACCAGTCAGGAACAGATTCAGTAGAGAACCAGTCAGAGCCTTAGAAAATGGAGTCTACTTACTATTAATGCAAATCAACACCTGCATAATATTTCCTGTGTACTGTGGTCATTAACTGATTCATGCTTACCACATTTATGACCACTAACCTCAGTGCAGTCTTCAAGATGGTCTTTGAAGGCTCAACAAGTCCTAAATAAATCTTCTTTCCAGGAACCGCACAGGATACACATCCAGCATTGCACTGGCTGTGTATCTGTAACACTTCAAACTGGTCCATGCTGGTTTTACAGTACTTCGGTCACAAGGATGGAGTTTAAGAATACACAGGTGGATGTTCCCTAACTTGTAAATACTACCACTGCTAAGGATGTTATGGCCAGCTTTAATAGAATAGCTACAACCAGAGCTTTCCCAATGCCCGGCCTCCTGTATACTTCTTGTGGGTTAGCTAACATTCTTACATAAATATAACATATAATTATAACATATAATTAACTAGTCTAGAAGAACACTGTCATTTGCTTCTGGTATACTTTATCAATTTCATTGCTGTTTTTGCCCTACCAAATAAATTATCATAGTTTTTGGATAGAGTGCCTAGTTATATTAACAAAGGTCACATTATTTTCAACTTTCTGAACCTACTTGTCACTAAACAGTGGCTCATGGTTAATTTTACTGCAGTAACTGCCCATAATTATCAAAGACAGCAATCTTGCACACCACATTAAGACCCCTTTTCTCCACAGGTCCCTATTTATACAGGTCAGCCCATCTACTGATGGGCAAGGAGGCACAACTGTGTGGAATTCATTTACTCTTAACATATAAGAACTTTCCTCAAAACACGTCTTAAACTTGTCCTTCAAATACTCACCAAGCCACTGTGGTGTTACATGACCTACCCGAGGAGTGACAGACCTTGATCCAGTCTGTATATTTTTTTGCAGAAATCCTAAATCACCTCACCTCTTACCACTGTCTTTTCCACTCACATATCCTCTGATCCATCCTTATGTACTCACTTGCTAGTTTCTGATTGCTGCCTTCCCTACTGTTACTATTATCAGTGCGACTGCGATTCCTTTCATTAAAGCCAATTGTCTATTCCAGTAGCTCATGAAATGGTCCTGCACCTTGCTTTTGATACATTATATTCCTCTGCTGACCAGCTGCACCTTATCATTTTATTTATAATTGTCGATAAGATGATAAGGTCACAGAAATTGCAACGCAAGAAAATGAAGAGACTCTCTGCACCTTGCTGATGCCTATCCTCATGATGTACCTCCCCATTCGAAGAGAATCAAGCAAGGCATGCTGGGATGAATTTGTGCATTAAGGTTAATCTTGGAGTATGCAATGGTGCACTTATATTTAAAGCAAAGTGGTACTTTATTCCAAAGATGGATAAACATTGGGTAATAAATCTATCCCTCCTGTATGTTTTGTATATATCTATATGTCTGTGGAAATTGAAATCTTTAAATATAATGTTAGTGGGGCTGCTTGTCTTGTAGACAAGTGAGAGATCAAAGAGGACTTGGTCCATGGTGGAACAGAATGCCAGACATACATTTCCACAGAAGAGCTGATAAGAGGCTGAACACAGAGACAGCACGTTGAACCTGACTTGGCAGCTCAGGGTTTTTAGACCATCATCCTCTTGGATAGGAAATGCTGGAGACTTTTAGCAGTATGATGTGTCTGGACAGGTACATACCAATGAGGGGAATTGTACTTTATAAGTGGCTTAATTAGACCATAATACTGTAGAATGATGACTTATTTTGACCTGCTTGAGATACTTCTTGATATCGGCTGTGCTTAATGGAAGGATTTTCTTACTATAAATGCTACATGGTAGTTATAAGAGCTGAAAAAAAAATAATAATGCACCAAATGCGAGGGTCTCACTTGCTAAAATCCATTCTTTATTCACACATGAACATATTGAGTGCTTTTGTCTCTACAAAAATGGGGACTTCATCAGAATACAATCATACACAAACCAGATTGCAAATAAATACCTCCTTCCATAATATTAATTAACACAATTGAATAAAACAAGGTGCATCAAATACAATTAAAGCAAATATAATTAAAGCCCAGCTTCAAATTTTTAACCCTATGCATGCTCTCATTTAATTTACCCTTATTGTTAAAGCCTGTTCAAAAGGGTGGCCACAGTGGTGCAGTGGTTAGCATTGCCACCTCACAGCAAGAGGTTCTCTGATTTGATCCTCAGCTGGGGTGCCTTCTGTGCGGAGTGTGCATGTCCTCTCTGTGGTCATGTGGGTTTTCTCTGGGTACTCCGGTTTCCTCCCACATCCCAAAGACATGCTGTAGGTGGATTGGATACCCTAAATTGGCCCTAGCCATGAGTGCGTGTGCCTTCCATGGAAGGTTGGGTGCCGGGCTGGCAACTTGACACCGTAAAACTCCACTGCCAATCATGAGCGGACAGGTGATCCACTGTGGTGACCCCTAGCTGGGAAAAGCTGAAAGAAGAAGTTTACCCTGTTCAAACCATACTTAAAATCTTATTAAAAAACAATAAAGCAATAATATGACTTGTTAAAAGTGCCTAAAAGAAGATATGATTCATCTAAGTTGTTAAAACAATGGTTCACCATCACAAGCTGAGCTTTATTTGTATTTGATGCATCTTGTTTTATTGTGTCTTTGGTGCATTATTATTGTTTTTTTTTTGGTTATGTGTCTTCTGTAATGCAATGCACCAGTTATATATATTTACTAGTCAAAAGAGTTGTCCCAGGTGCCAGGATCCCTGATTACCCTGGCAGTTTGGGGTAGAAACTACATTGTAATTTGGAGATGAGACATTCTGCAAAATGCATTTAATTGTAGCTCTTTGTTTTAGGAAATCATTCATTAAGTGAGTATTAGTTCCTTTCTGTTGTGATACTGTGCCAAGGGTTGATCACACAATAGCATCCAATTTGCAGTCATCAACAAATGTATTTAGTTACAAATCAGGATTTGTTATTTGTTGATTGAAGAAGTATAAGATAAAACGGAGAAGGTCCCAGTACTGACCTCTGAGTTACACTGCTAGTTAATGTCTTGCTTTCTGAGATGGCACATGCTATTTTAACTATGTGGGTTTTATCTTTTAGCTGGTTTGTTATCCATTTACCATGTATACATCTACATTTAGATGTGTTAATTTATTTTCAATAATTGAATAGGGATCATGTCAAATGCCTTTTACAGATCCAGATAGGCTGTGTAGACTGAGTGACCTCTATCAACAACCTATGTGACTCAAATCTCAATGTGTATGATATTTTTGATGAAACAGTTTATGAAGTCAGATATAATACATTCCATGGTATTGCAGATTAGACTAGTTAGAATGATAGGTATGTAGTTTCCAAGGACTGTAGTGGCACCCCTTTTATGATGAGGTATCACTGCAACAGTTTTCCATACTTCAGGGTCATACCCTGTGGTGAATTATTGAATAGAATACCCCTTTGGGATGTACCTCACTAAACGTGTCAAACAACTAGAAAGACCTCAGAGGTTCCTAACTAAGAATATCACTGTCTTAAAAACCCTTAACTACCAGAAAAGACTGGAACTGGACTTTATTCAGTATCTGATAGCCTCCTGAGGGTGAGATCTATGCCTTGCCTTCTGTACCATTAGGGACCCAATGGTCCTGGAGCTCTTGTTTCTTACACAAATCAAATAGTTCCACAAATACCAGAACCAGGAATATACATTTTTTGTCAGGAAATAAATGAATCACTGTGGAGAGATAGAGTCTTTTCTCAGGGCCTTCTCCACTTCTGGAATATACTCCCACTGCAAATGAAACAGTGTCACTCATTATCTGTCTTCAAATGGAGCTGAGTGATTGGAAGGGTATTCACAAATTCACCCTTGGCTTGCCTGACCTAGCTCTCCTTGAAAAAGGAGTTACAGTCTAAAAGTGAGTATTGCCATGCCATAAATGGTCACAAGACTCAGTTGCATTGTATTTCCTAAGATCCTATAAATTATCTGTTTTGACAGTGCATGTACTTCTGAAGGCATGCATCAGAAAAATATTGCATTAGTAGACCACATAGTGAGCGCTTAATAACTGAATGAGATATTGCCACAGTTGTAACAGTTCATTTTATGAGTCATAAAAGTGGCATGGTACACTGATGGCTGTAGTCACCGCAAGTAGAGGTTTACGAAACTTTGTCAGGATTGTATAGGTTATTATAGCTTCTTCTTCACTGTAGAGTTGTAATACAGCATCTGGAATATGAGACTCAGTAAGCGGTCTTTAATTCCATGTCTATTTGTTATATTTTGAGTAATTGTCAATGCTTTTGTGTTCCTTAACAGCAGCACTGACTATTAATCAAGTCAGGAGTGGTTATTGGGGTTCAGTATTATTGAGCTGCATTAATACCAAAGATCTGCTGCTTCTGGTCATCCTTAAGATTCTGTCACTTTATATGCTAATATATTCTTTTGGAAGCTGCTTTTTTCTTTGTAGTGTTTTCAGTTACACGTGTAGCAACTGGTCATCGGACTGTGTTTTGTTTACTGATATTGTATTATAGCAGCTGTATTAGTGAGACATATCAGTAACCTTTAATGGATGTTTATACTTCTTGTTTCCTCATCCACCATTTTAATGTTACAGGATGAAATGAAAAATATTAAGCTGGTCTCTGAGTTTATGTTACAGTAGTTGCAGTACTGGTTATTCATACTTTATAGGGTATTCCAAAATCCATAAATCCTGTAGTCACTGAATCAATTTTCTTTGAGTCTAGTACAGCAATAAAACAGATGAGAGCAGCCTTAATGCATCGAGTGCCACCATACCGTATCTTTAGTGACAATGATGTGTAGCATTATAATATAAAAGCATATAAAGGAATGTGGCAACACACTCCTGACATGAGGACATGGCCCACACTTACAACGCAGTTTATTTTGTGACATACACTTCTGTCTGCCAAGGATTTTACCTGTCAGTTATTGGGTAGTCCAGTTTGACAACGTGACCTTCAGTGCATCAGGCTTCAGCAAATCACATGGCATCCATTCCAAAGCCCTTATCGGCATGAAGATAATGCTCTTAGACTGAAGCAAGGGACAAGGGTTACTGAAAGGCTGACATTAACATTAGCTTAGTATTCCATTCCCAAAAGTCAGAATATGATTTTTTTTCCTTCTACAAAATATTTCATTACCAAATATTTAGTGAGATGCACTGAATGTAAGTTTTATAACTGAGATTTTATGTTATGAATTCCTGAATAGCAGTTATTATATCCTTTAGTGTATTATATCCTATAGTGTGTTGGGTTCCTTCTTTAAATAAAAGACTACAAACTTCTCTGAGACTAGGAGGCCTAGCCTGAATTATTTTGTTAATGGCACATTGTTTACATCAGCCATTGTGATAAAATGAAAATTATGGCCTAGCTAATTCAGGTCATTTATACTAAGCTTATAAGTTTCAGGAATGGAGCAGCTCACCTTAATGAACATTTGCAAATCAAACAGTTGCCCTTACTTTCATACCGCTCTACCGCTTAGTATAATAAATCTGGACAAATCTGGAAAATAATGGGAGGACGAAGGCCCGACAATAGGGACAGATTTTAAATGCTGATCTTATAAACTATATATATGCTAGTGTACCAAGTAATGTCATGTACTATGTTTGACTGGTCTTGCACTAAGGATTAGGTTCTAATATGTCTTTAGAACAAGAAATAACATCAATGCAATGAAACATGGAAAGCATCGTAACATGTGTGTCGGAGTGATTTTCTGAAGGGTATGAAGTCTGAAACTCAAATATATATCTTAAGTCCTCAGTGATTTGCCAGAAAACCACACATTTTATGAGGAACAGCCTAAAAATATGAGGCAAAAATCTGGACATTTTGTGAAAATCTGGACAGTTGAAAGGTATGCTTACATTTACTAATTTTTGCATAAACTTCACTTCTACCAAAAAAAAAAAAAAACAAAAAAAAAAAAGAAAAAAAGTTGATACTGTTGTTTTATTGCAGTTTCCACCATAAATGTATTCTGTCAGTTGTTTGCCTTTAGCCGAACTGGCTTGCCATAGTTTTCAGTAGATGCAGACATGAACAGCTCATGTTCTGAGTAGACTGTCAGATGGCACTGTGAGCACAGATTCTGCTACCAGCATGTAGAAATTACTGTATTACAATTTAAATTGCAACCTGCTGCTTCAGTAAAGGAAGTGTTTAATGAGGATTTTCAGATTTCTTATTATAAACAGCTATCAGACTGCAACATGCCAAATAACCTTTAATAATGAAATAATTATAGAAACTGTTTTGTGTTTTGAGAACTTAGCATGGCATTCTGGGGCCCACCCACCTTATTTATGCCTTGTTTAAATTGCTTAGGTAGTTGCAGTAATTACATACTGTGCATAGAATGTCATGTCAGGACAGGTACCTGTAAAATGACAGTGCTGAATGCTTTTCATTGTGATGCTGCTCATATATAATCTAAGTAAATTAGGTATTTAAACCACTTTTAGCACATATATTAGATGTCAATTTTTTAAGAAGTGATAAATTCATAAGTTGCATACACTTTAGGTATCAGAAGTTTTAGACTACCAGATCGTATGATAGGCATGTTTTCTGTATTGTCTCTTTGATTGAGTTTAAACAATTGGATGGTGATTCATATGATGCTTTCCATGTTTCATTGCATTGATGTTATTTCTTGTTCTAAAGACATATTAGAACCTAATCCTTAATGCAATACCAGTCAAACATAGTGCATGACATTACTTGGTACACTAGCATATATATAGCCTAGTTTGTGTGTGTGTGTGTGTGTGTGTGTGTGTGTGTGTGTGTGTGTGTGTGTGTGTGTGTGTGTGTGTGTGTGTGTGTGTGTGTGTGTGTGCGTGTGTGCGTGTGTGTGTGTGTGTGTTGTGTGTGTGAAAGGGGGGGGCACCAGTCATCTCCTTTCATGGTTTAAAGTTCCTGATGCTGAACTGCACAGGAAGGGCTGTGATACTCTAGGAGTAAAGGACTGTCACAGGTGAAATCAAATTTCTGTCTTTCTTAAAAGGAGGTAGGTCAGCAAGTGTTCCTGCATCTGTCCTGTTACATCTAGTTAAATCCTCCATTGATCTTCAAAGACAAACGCAGCAGGCTTGCATTAACTGGAGCAGGGATTGAATTTTCAATGGAAGCTGTGATTGTACAAAGGAAAAAAATTGAAGCAGTGATGTTGTCACATTAGTATTTTTGGATACATGGGGACAACTAAATGACAAATACGGTAAAAGCAACTCTGAACACTTTGGCACTCTGAAAGTTAAACTTGCATCTAGGAGGATCTCTTTATATTTGTGCTCATGGAGTTTGTGGCTACTGTTAGAGAACTTGGGAGGACTAGGCTGTCGACAGTCTACCCAGGTGTAAGCATGTCTTTATACCAATTAGAGCCAGTTACACTTGACAGGGTTTCTCAGAGTTGAAGTAGCTGGATTTTGTTTTTGCTCATTTGTAAGATATTTAAGAGCACCGCTGCTATATTTTTACATTATTTATTATATTTTTCTGCGCTTTATCATTGGAAACTGCCATTGATCTTCACAGACTTTACTGTTGGTTTCTCTGCATTGTAGTCATTTTAAAAGTGCATGTTTCTGACTAGTATTTTTAATTCTCCTGTTTAAGTCCATTTTCAGCTAACTGTATCATGGGTTTTACAGTGAGGGCCTAGGATTGCATTTCTGGAGGCAGTAGTAGAAATTCATCTCTGGTTTGAAACCTATGTTGCTAATGAACACAGGCAGCCTGTAAATGGTTCATCTCCCAGGACCCCATCTCCCAAGCCCCTGCTTCCACTTATCAAGGGTACCAGAACTTGTCAGAGATTTGGGATGCGTGGCTTAACAAGGCCCTTGTGGTCTTTAGTCTTGTATGCATCTATGAACCTATGAACTTATAAGTAGAAAGTAAATAGGTCTGCTTGAGCTTTGAATCACACTGAAAGGCTTAAGTGAAACTGCTTGATTGGTCAGAGAGCTATATGGTCCATTTTCGTCTGTTTTCTCTGCCTCTGTAAATCTGTAGTGTATCCACAGCTCTTGGCTCATTTCTGGCAGTTACGATAAATCCCCACAAACTAAAAAACAAAAAACAGCTTGGTGGAGATAACATGGGTTTAATAAAATAGATTATCCTTAAAAACAACAGTACAGGATTTCGTCCTGCCAAGATATGCTGAAACTTCATCAGATACACTCAATAAAAGTAAAACACACCTCTAAGTAGTGTAAAATCCAATCATTAAATAAAATACATCACACACCCCTTTTCTGCAGTCAATCGGTAATCAACCTGATAACACACCCCCCACAACACAGTTCCTATTCGCAGGAGCAATTAATTTCTTGTTTAAATATACACAGTGCATAAAACCACATCCTAAAACATTTCATATTCGTGTTGCATCTTTATGTTTGGAAACAACATAGACTTTATCTCATACATGCTTTCACTTTAAGCAGGCATAATAGTGACTCTGCTTTGTTTAAAACTGGCCATGTCTGTGCTCCAAACCGCAGCTGCCAGTAAAGCTCCGCTTTTTCAAGCAGCAGCAGCCATGCTCCACCTCTACCTGAAATTTGCAATGTTTCTAAAACAATAAACTTAAATTTGTGTTCATTATAAGAATTAACATGTCTGGCCAGTGCTCTGGTTAATTTATTGTTCCGAATGTCGCATAGATATTCACTTATCCTGCATTTCAACTTACGCTCTGTCTTGCCTATGTAAAAACATGGGCAAGACTGACACAATGCACCATAAACCACTCTTGTGGAATTACAACCTGGTTTGCCATAAATGGCAATACTTTGATTATTAATTGCAGCCTGTCCTACATACAAAATTTGTTTTGCAAAAAGTACAGGCTCCACATGTTTTCATGTATCCCACATTCTTACTCTTCTTAGTACATTCTATTATCTGCTTAAAATTGCAACCTTTCCTATATACTAGGATGGGTTTATCCCCCATTGTCTCTCTAATGGAACAATCATTCCTCAAAATGCTCCAATTTTTTATTAAAATATCTTTTAAAACATTACTGTCAACACAAAATGTGGTTATGAGAGCCCTGCTAAAATTCTTAGTTTCATTAGAATTACTGGCCTCTGAACATGAAATTCTATCATTATTAATGTCCCTATACTCTCTAAGCATTGTCGGTTGGGGAAGGGCATGATTAAGTAATGGTGTCCCTCTTGTGCATAACCTCCCTAAGGAGTTCATCCAGTAACCATAGTGGATATCCCCTATTAACAAACATCATTTTCATTATTTCACATTCTTCTAAAAATCTATCCCAATTTGTAGTCATACAGGCTTCTCGCACGAGTTGGCCCTTCACAATAGCTCGTTTCTGAGCAAATGGGTGATTACTTTCAAAATGTAAATAGGTGTTTGAAAAGGTTGGCTTGCAAAAAATTTCAGCAGTATAACAACCCTCAACCACATCTTTCCTTACCAGGACATCCAAATATGACATTTGATGCTGACTAACAGTATGTGTAAAACATAAAACATCAGTAGTCTGGTTAATGTACTCTATAAAGGGATGTATAGAATATAATGAACCTGACCATAAAAGGAAAATATCATCCTAGAAATGAAGTTATAGATCACAATAGGAAAAATGTGGTAATGGAAACAGGAACTTGTATTCCCACATTAGCATCACAATGTTTGCATACAAGCCCCCGCAACAAGACCCCATGGCAATACCTTCTTTTTGGAGATAAAGAGGTTTCTCAAACCAAATAAAATTTGATTTTAACACCAGGTCCAGTAATAATTCATAAGGGTTAATCATATCCTGTTTTATACCTATACTGGTCAAGTATTCACAAAACCACTCTTCTCCAGTAGCATGTGGTATTACTGTATATAAATATTTTATATCAATGGTAATGAATACATGCTTTTCATTTAACACTACTTTATTTAATCTTTTTAAGAAATCCCAGAAATCTATACAAAGATGTGCTTCCTCAAACATATATTTCTTGAGTTCAATATCCAACAATTTAGCCAAAGGATGTGTAATTGAACCCTTAGCATCCACAATTGGGCACATCGGGGGTTAATTCACATCCTTATGGATTTTGGGAAGCCCAAAAATGGTGGGAGTAATAGGGTATTTCACTGTAAGATAATTATACTGGTGTATGTCAATAGAACCCTGAATAAACAAATCATGTAAAAAAATCTTAATCCTTCGATATACAATATTCATTTCACTCACTGAGCTTTCCTGGTATGTTGGCTGAGTGTAAAAGACATGTCATTTTGTTAATGTAACCACACTCATTCATCACAATCAGGCCCACCTTTGTCAGGTTTAATAAATCTAACACCTGATATTCCTTTCATATATTCAAGCATTTGTTTTTCATCATTAATTAAATTATTAACACTAGCCTTTTAGAACTACAGTTGTATAAAGCTCTAATATCAAGTTCACATATGTTCTGAAATACAGCAAGAGAATTATGTAAAGGTGGGTTATAAGTGCTTGCTACTCTTAGAGGATTTTCAACATACACATTATTTAAAAATAATAATTGCAAATTTAATTTTCGTATGTATAATTTAAAATCAATAAGAGTTTCAACCAGATTCATTTTTCTTGCAGGAACAAAGGTTAGTCCTTTAGAAATCAAATCACATAGCTCAGTAGGAATGTCCAAAGAAGAAAAAATGTATACTTTAAAATCCCTTGCAGTATTAAAAACAATGTTCAAAGGTGGTAGTTGAAAAATGGGGGTGGGGACAGTACATCACTATCATCACTTATTGAAACCGTTGCTTCCCCCTCCAAGAATTCCGTCCAATCCCCCGAAAGTTCTTGTAATTCCCTCTGTTGGACTGTGGAGTTACATAATGGTGGGATGCTTTCCCATTCTGACTGTAATTGCGTTTTTTCAGATGCTCTGAGCGCCTGGGAACAGTCCCATTCCCTTCATCTAACAAAATCACCATCATTATCTATTTCAGGTTGCTCACAGTTAAAATCATTAATATTTTCATTTAAAGTCACATCCACATTTATTCGTTGGTCTTGGGAATTAGGGGGTGGGGGATATGCATTGTTATTTCTGTATGCATTCATATCCCTACTCAGTTTTTTGAGCTTCCTAGATTTAATGACTTCCTTTGTTCTTCGATGGAACGTAAAATACGCGTATATTCGAACTTGTTATCACTAAAAGCAGTGTCTTGGGTAATATTTCTATCTAATGCCACCACTTCTTTGGTGAGAAGCTCAATAGATTGATTATTATATTTAATAACAAGTTTTATGTACTCAGTTCCATGTTTATCAAACATCTGTAACAGTACTTTATGCAGGATAGAATTGTGAATTAATCCAGTGGGGAAGCACCATAAACGCAAACCTTTAGATACAATCCCTCTGTTTATGCACTCTCTTAAATAATCTGTGTCCATTTATAGTTTCTTGAGTTTTAAAAGACAGCGGACAAATTCATTAAGCTTGTCACACAAGCTACTCTTGTCTCTTAACATACTGCTGTTAAAGACATTATGAGATTTGAGCATGTCATTCAGACACAGACAGACAGAAACTTTAGGCCCACTTAAATAGTTTCGGCCAAGGTTAGATAAAACATGTCTTTCACCTGAAACAGAATTCATGTCCTGTCCATGGATAAAACAGGAGAAGAGCCACTAGTTGAACCCATTTCAATCCCACTCCTCGGCTCCTGGGTTGAAGTACTGGGCAGGGGGTGAATGGACACTTGGGACAAATCCAAAGCTTGAGACAAGAATGGTGATTGTTCAACCTTTCCATTCTTTTATTTAACTGCTGTATTAACACAGTCAGTTCACCAATAGATTGCTCAAGTGAAGTAGCAGCACCCGCTGATGTTCCCTCCATCGTCGCACACTAAAAAACCAACAAACCAGCCACGATAAATCAACACAAGCTAAAAAACAAAAAGCAGCTTGGTGGAGATAACACGGGTTTAATAAAATAGATTATCCTTAAAAACAACAGTACAGGATTTTGTCCCGTCAAGATATACGGGAACTTCACCAGAAACTCTCAATAAAAGTAAAACACACCTTTAAGTAGTGTAAAATCCAATCATTAAATAAAATACATCACACACTCCTTTTCTACAGCCAGTCAGTAATCAGCCTTATGATACACCCACCACAACACAGTTCCTACTCACAAGAGCAACTAATTTCTTGTTTAAATATACACAGAGCATAAAACCACATCCTACAACATTTCATATTCATGTTGCACCTTTATGTTTAGAAGCAGCATAGACTTTATCTCATACATGCTTTCAATTTAAGCAGGCATAATAGTGACTCTGCTTTGTTTAAAACTGGCCATGTCTGTGCCTCAAACTGCAGCTGCCAGTAAAGCTCCGCTTTTTTAAGCAGCAGCGGCCATGCTCCACCTCTACCTGAAACTTGCAATGTTTCTAAAACATTAAACTTAAATTTATGTTCATTATAAGCATTAACATGTCTGGCCAATGCGTTGGTTAATTTATTGTTCCGAATGTCGCATAGATGTTCACTTATCCTGCATTTCAACTTACACTCTGTCTTGCCTATGTAAAAACATGGACAAGACTGACACAATTCACCATAAACTACTCTAGTGGAATTACAATCTGGTTTGCCATAAATGGCAATACTTTGATTATTAATTGCAACCTGTCCTATATCCAAAATATGCAAAAAGTGCAGGCTCCACATTTTTTCATGTATCCTACATTCTTATCTATCCCCCATTTTCTCTCTAATGGAACAATCATTCCTTAAAATGCTCCAAATTTTTATTAAAATATCCTTTAAAACATTACTGTCAACACAAAATGTGGTTATGAGAGCCCTGCTAAAATTCTTAGTTTCATTCGAATTACTGGCCTCTGAACATGAAACTCTATCATTATTCGTTTCCAGGATGATATTTTAATTTTATGGTCAGGTTCATTATATTCTATACATCCCTTTATAGAGTACATTAACCACACTACTGATTTTTTATGTTTTACACATACTGTTAGTCAGCAGCAAATGTCATATTTGGATGTCCTGGTAAGGAAAGATGTGGTTGAGGGTTGTTATACTGCTGACATTTTTTGCAAGCCAACCTTTTCAAACACCTATTTACATTTTGAAAGTAATCACCCATTTGCTCAGAAACGAGCTATTGTGAAGGGCCAGCTCGTGCGAGCAGCCTGTATGACTACAAATTGGGGTAGATTTTTAGAAGAATGTGAAATAATGAAAATTATGTTTGTTAATAGGGGATATCCACTATGGTTACTGGATGAACTCCTTAGGGAGGTTATGCACAAGAGGGACACCATTACTTAATCATGCCCTTCCCCAACCGACAATGCTTAGAGAGTCTAGGGACATTAATAATGATAGAGTTTATGGTTTATTGAAATTCATATCATATTAAATATGATAGAGTTTATTAGTTTGTGGGCAGTTGTTAGTTGTAGGCAAGTAAGATGATTTGGAAGTTCCAGCCAGTTTAATAGTCGAAGAGAGGGACAGTGGTGAGAGAGATGTTGCCTATTTGTGATGAACTTGTCAATTTCATTATAGCATGTATCTAGTTTGGATTTAAGATTGGCCTGTATGTTGGTAAAGAGGGGAGCACCATAGATAAGTGAGGGGAGCAGAAAGGAGGAGGCAATGGCTAGTTTAGTGGTATAATTTACGAAAGTTTTATGACGGTATAGTGTACCTAGTTTTTGTTGTGTTTTTTTGATGTTGCTGTGTATGTGCAAGTTGAAAGTTAGGTGTTGATCCAGATTGACACCTAGGAGTTTCGTATGTGAGACTACCTCGATGGTAGTGTTATCTTGAGACAGAACAGTGAAAGAATCTTTATTTACAGAGGTGGACTTCCTGGGGATAAATAGCATTCATTTGGTTTTCTTAGGGTTTAAGGCAAGGTGATTATTAGCCATCCATGTTTTGGTGGAGCTGAGTGCTGACTGGGTTAGTTTCAGGAGTTTGGGTGAGGAATTAGCAGTGCAGATGATAGTGGAGTCATCTGCATATTGGATGATTGTACTGTGGGTTAGAGTAGAGTGGAAGTCATTGATAAAAATGCTGAAGAGCAAACGCCCTAAGATAGATCATTGGGGAACTTCAGAGGTGGAGCTGAGGAAAGGAGAGAAAGAAGGTAGCCATTTGGTGGCTTGTTGCCTGTCAGTGAGGTAGTTAGTGAACCAGTGTAGGGTGGAGGAAGAGATTCCTAAGTTGGATAGTTTTGAAAGAAGTAGAGAATGGAAGATAGTATCAAAGGCTTTGGAAAGGTCAAGAAATAGAGAAGAAACAAGTTTCTTGGAGTCTCGCGCCCAGTTGATAAAGTCACAGAAAGATATGAGAGCTGTATTGGTACTATGTCCAGGTCTAAAACCATACTGTGTTGGTGATAGTAGGTTATTGCTGAGTAGAAAGTTTTGGAGTTGGCTGTGAATACATTTTTCTAGTATTTTTGAGATGGGAGAGAGAATGGTGATGGGTCTAAAGTTGGTGATGTCTGTATTGTTACCACCTTTGTGCAGTGGGATGATGAATGCCTTTTTCCAGATGGAGGTAACATAAGACTCTTTGATTGACAAATTAATGAGTAGGCTAACAGGATAGACAATGGAGTTTGCAGCTATTTGAAGGTATTCTGGGGGCAGGTTGTCACGGGTGGTAGTGCAGGTTTTAGTTTGAG
Source organism: Protopterus annectens (assembly GCF_019279795.1). NCBI lineage: Eukaryota > Metazoa > Chordata > Ceratodontiformes > Protopteridae > Protopterus > Protopterus annectens. Next base: position 253,475,318 of record NC_056731.1, read on the forward strand.
AAGTAGTTTCTTAACTGTGGCAGCAGGGATAGCTGCAAGAGAGAAGTTATAACAGTGGGAAAGGAAGGAATTTGTCATTGGGGGCTCTGCTTGATTAAGCTGGTTGTGAGGGAAATCGGTGGTAAGATTGGCTATGATATCTATAAAATATGTGTTGAAGAGTGTGGTTATTTCAGTTGGGCTTTTTTCAGGATTTGGGCAGGAGTTATTTTTAGATCCAGGGGACAGTAGGTTGTTAATAGAGCTCCAAAAGCGTTTTGGGTTGTTTTTGTTTTGTAGACTATGGTAATAGTCTTTTTTGTCTTTAGTAACTAGGCACTTTACTTGGTTGTGAAGGTTTCTATAAGTGATAAGGTTGGAAGGATTTTTATGCTTATGCCAACATTTCCAAGGTTTGTCTCTAGAAGACATGCTTTATTTAGTTGTTCTTGTAAGCCATGGGGCTTGAACTTGAACCTGAAGAGCATTCTACAAAATCAACTCCTAACATGACACATGTGGCCACATCCCAGGAAGTCTCTGCTTTTAAGGCCATGGACACACCACAACACAACTAAATATTTTAGTCATAGGAGAATCCATTATGAGATATGCAAATATTCCACTCACCAGGCTAAGTAAGAAGAGAGTCAAGGTCAGCTGTATGTTCAAATGTGGTAAGCAGTTGCTACAGTTTACACCACACATGAAGCACTATATCACTTAGGTTTCAGTAAACAAACAAAAAAAAGAAACAATGTATTTTTCTTTTAATATATAGCAAACTGCTTCTACAGTTTATACCCTGAATGGAGTGGTACAGTGCTCAAAACAAATCATTTTTCTGTTTTTTTTTAACTGCAGCAAGCTTCTTGCTACATTTGCAGTAAGCAATTGCTACAGTTTAGACCAAACAGGGAGTACTACAGTGCTCAACTTTGAATTAAAAAAGAAAAACAAATCTGTTTTTCTTTTAAACTGTAGCAAATTGCTTGATACAGTTTAAACTACACAGGGAGTACTGCGGTGCTCATGTTTGACCACAAATGCGATACCAGCTTTCAAAAGCCAGTATACACTAAACAGTGATCAGGATTGGCTGATAACACCCCCTAACACTTTGCAGCCAGGGCATTTGCCCCTTCACCCTGGCCTAGCTATGCTACTGCAGGTATGTGTCTCAGACGTTCTTCCTTCTATGGAACAAGCTTCCTATCCATGTGAAACAGAGATCATCACTACATTTATTCCGGCAAAACTTGGCTCACTGTTTGATGAAACGTAACTATACATCTGGTATGGCACCTATGTCTCTCTTAGAGAGAGGAAGCTTGTACAAGCTCAACCACTAATGCCTAATTGTATATACTGCCACAAAACCTTGGGAACCATTAACTATCTGATTTTATTGGGAAGCATGGATAAGCTTATAAAGGCCCCGTGGGTTGCTAGGCTGGTTTTCTAGTATGATACTATGATACTATAATAGAAAGCTGCTGGTTTAGTTCGGGAAGATCTACACCAGCTCCTTCCAGAACCATATCATCCACAGGTGAGAGAATGTTGGCAGCTCCATAATTATTGTGGAGGCTATCAACACATTGTGACAATGACAATAAACCTACTGTCTGATATGTATTTGACTTATTGTGTATCAGATTGTCTTGAGGATACACAGGACTGTAACCCATTTTACACCATGATGATGATAATCAAAGGAAGTAGAAGGAGGTGCAATGTAAGCAAGAACAATTTCAGCCTAAGGAAGGCTAACTTATCCAGAACAATGGCTGACACAGTGAGCCAGATACATTTTTAGGTCTACACAAGTTGCTGAAGAACAAGTACAGAGGATTTATTTATCTCAAATAATTTAGTACTGGTCCTGATTAACATTGCTGAAAGTCTGTAATTTTTTAGAAATAATATGCTGCTCTCACATAAATTAAATCTGTTGAAGAAGGTCAGATACATCAAACTGGATATAAGTGCTTAAAAGTCAACACTATCTTCAAATTCACAATTGTGAATAAGAAGCAATATAACACCTTTCCAGAAACAAGGAAAAAACCTCAGCATCTAAGCACTGAACAGCTACTCAGATATTGCTAAGAGGTCTGCTATGGACATTGCTTTCATTTACAGGAAAAATAGTTATAGACTATTACAGCTTATTACATGAACATATTAACATTACCAAAAAGAGGTGACCATTGACCATTCTGATCTGCCTGACATTAGCAGATAGCATTTATGTAACATATGCCAGATCACTGCAGGTCTCCTGAATTCATCTGAGAAATCACATTCAGTTTCCCAGTCAACAACCAACCAAAAATAAAAAAAAATCCAGACATTCACCATGAACCTGTCTCATTTACACTGCCATTTGTGGCCACCTTGACCATCCTCATCTTACAGATGTGGCACTCTCACTTGATCTTTCTTTTCCTATATAGTATACATGTCTGGTACCCCTTGCCAGCCATTACTGTATAACTGACCAGTACCCTTCACCTGGTTTATGTTCTCCTCTGAACCTCTTAAATTCGTCTAATTTATCTACAGAGATGAACACATGACAAGTTTCATCAGTACTGCATAAAGCGGTGAGAAGGCATCTGTATAGTTGCAATCAACTACCTTGGCAACAAACTCTAATATTATGTTTACTTTGTAATCTGTTAATCTGTTTTTTTTTTTTCAAATTGTTTTAGGTGGTTTAACTTGAAGGTTTAGTTTGCTAGTAGTAATGACTTCCATAATGTGAATATTCTTCCAGCTCATCTAAGGCTAGTTCTCCATCCATTTCTTTTATATTCTTGCTAGAATTTCTCATTATGAAGTGCATTTCTTTATACTTTTTTCACTGAACCTCAACTGCCATCTGTCTCTATTTCTCTCTATTCTACTTCATTGTCATGCATTTTCTTGTAGGCCACCATTTGTGCCTGTTACCATCTCTTTAATCGTGGTGTCTTCTGTAAACAAACTAGTACTGTTCCTGGGTCTAAGGCTTATACCTAATGTGAAAATAGTAATGACAAGTAGAACCAGTATAAGCCATTGCAGAATTTTACGTATAATATTCTTCCCTCCTGAGAAGAGTCTTCTTAAAATCACCATCTGAATTTTTGTATTGCGTCACATGAAGTAAAGTTCACCCATAAAGTGTGGCTCTCTACCCCCCCATCACATTCAATTTCTTGGTTCATTTACTGTGTAGTACTGAATCACATGATTTGGTAAAATATAAGTAGGGCACATTCACTGTATTGTATACATCTTCCTTTGACTTGACTCAGACATACTGGATCAGGCTGGCCTAGAAAGGTTTCACTTTTATGATGTCACGCTGCTTCATCATTGGATCCATGATGTCACACTGCTTCATCATTGGATCACTGCTATTTTTGAAAGCACCAACCCATCCCACACAGTTATGCATTTTCCTCATGTCATTCCTTTTGGTGAGTGAAAAGCTACATGTAGTTGTGATTTGTTTTCCTACATACTCTCTTCGACACTAAAACAATAACAGTCAAATTGACTAGAATGTCTTTAGTCTCAAGTTATAGGTAAAACAGCTTTGCCATTGACTCTGGTAGGACCTTCACAGCTTGTTTTGTAGCTGGGTGGCTCTGGGATTTGTCTCCCAGAGAACTTTGAACTGCTTTACTGTCTCCTCTTTGGACTTTAGTCCTTGCATATATCTATAAGATTCAACCACTACTCCATTATTGCAGACTAGAAATGTGCCACCATTACTTTCTGTTTTGAAGATAAGCATTCATTACACACCTGTCTCTAGCTTTTTTTTACTTCATGCCTTTAGTATCTCTTACAGTAATGTTTGCCTGCTTTTTCTTTTTTCTACTAATCTAGACATCTACTGCTAACTTTCGTTTCATTGCTGCCCATTCCTTCTATAAGTCTTGGTTGTTTTCTTCTGTCTCTCCTCATCTTCCCTATTCACCCAGAAGCTTCTCCTTTGCTCTTAACTGTCTTGTTGTGAGCTCTGATCCTGAAGGCAGGAGGTTCCAGTCTGATTTTTACCAGAATAACTGGCTAAACTAAGTGACAGTATGTAGGCAAAAAGAGGGATAAGATAGAAAATGGAGTATAAAGGTGAAAGAGGAAAGGAAGCTTCATTTAGCTTGTTCAAAATCTATTTTCTTTTGTTCATTCATTCATTCTGATGAGGCCAGTATTATTGCAGTAGCAGAAAAACTGTTGATGGGGGTGTGGCCATGAAGAGCACTGAGTAGCAACACTTGTCTTCTGCTCTGTCTCTTCAAACTTTTTAAGACAGGATTTTCAAGAAATATCTATCCTAATTGTGGATATTTTTTATGTTTTTGACTTCTCTTGATATAAAGAAGGACAGTATCTAAATTTTTTTTAGAAAAATTTAATTTTTCCTGTCAAAACTTCTGTGAAACTCTGATCTCTACCAGTTAAAAAGATGAGCTTCTTTAAAATAAAAAGGAAATACAATCCTTGCTAGCTAATATACAAGAATTAACTAACAAAATAGACAAAATGGACTCGAAATTGGATAATTTTAAAGAGAGATGTACACAAAAAATGGACACTATTCATGAAGACCTAAAACAACAGATAGAACAAATCTCAGAAATCCAAACAGCTCTCAATGATATGGACACCAAAATTCAGAAAAGTGAACATAATACTGAGTTTCTTTTAAAACAAAATACTCAACTGCAATCAAAGGTAGATGATCTTGAAAACAGATATCACCATAATAGTAAAAGAATCTTTGGATTACCTGATAATATAGAAGAAAACAATATGGAAAAGTTTTTAGCATCTTGTTTGCCAGAAATTTTAGATCTCCCTGAAGCACTTTCCTACGGTATTGAAAGGGCACACAGGTCTATGGTCTCATCTAAAAACAGCAAAACAAGTTCTACTAAATCTGTTTGTAAAATTCCTTTCATCACATGATAAGGAAATAGTATTGAAAACAGCCTGGGCAAAATCACCAATTAAAGTAAAACACAACATAGTACGCTTCAACAATGATTATTCACCTGTAGTAATCTCCAAAAGGAAGTCTTTCTGCCCTTAACAAAAGAACTTAAAAAGAACCAAATAAAATCCCATTTATTATTTCCAGCAAGGATGAAAATCTTTCACCAGAATACAACTAGAATCTTTGAAGACTTAGACACAGCTCTTTCATTTGTTAAAACAAACAAGCTTCTGGACAAAATTGAAGACATGGAATGGGCTAATGCTAGTTTAAGGAGGCTACCAGAGAATGGAACATGGAAAACCTTTGAACAAAAAAAGAAACTTTGAAAATAAATGTCAGCAGATATATAAATTCACCATTATTTACATATATATCTCTTTACTTGCTTCTTTTTTACTTGCAAGTAACCCAAAAAGTCCAGGGAAATGAAACTAGATCAACAGGTAAGAATTGTGGACTTATTTTGTTCACTGATATTTTATTACTACTTTTTTTTTTATTGTTGTTGGAATATTTTTATATTCAGTTACTGCATTATAGTTTAAAAGATTAATAGTATATTTTCTCATAGTATATGTAGTTAAGTAAGGGTGTTTAGTTGAATATTGTGTTTATGATAAAGATTAGTAGTTTATTTTAATTGATTTTAGTTATATTACCTAGTGTTTATATGTTTGATGCTTGTTCTTTGTTTTATTATAGAATCCGGTTTATGAATTGGAAATGTAGTCTTATGTAGTGATATAATTAAGGTAATGAGGTGGTTATGTTGTGTTGTACTAGGGCTAACTATTTCATTTTGGTGTTGAATGCTATTGATTGTTTCCTTCTTTTGTTAATTTGGTGTCGCTTATTTAGTTGTTTGTTCTTCTTTGCTGGTTTTTTGGTTGTGCTTGTATACATTGGATGAATGACGTATATATTTTTTGGCTTGAATTGACTTAATCTAAGGGCTTTGCTTCATTTGTGGTTGATTTGGAGAGCTTCAGGTGTTGCTATGTCAACGCTCGGTATTGGGATGGCTTTGCTATCTTTTTACCTGATAACAGCTGTACTGTGGGCTTGAGCTTTCAAATTAAAGTAAAAATGAGTTTGTACTCACAGTTTCCTGCTGAAAATGGTAAAAGTTGTCTCCAGTACTGATAGGGCTCAAGAATAACTCCAGCCTGTTGAGCCGAGTCGTCCTTTTAACACATCATCACGCTGATTTGGAAATCCAAGTGAACCCTGAACTGAGCTGCAGCTAGATGGCATAATTGGAACATTTAAATGTGCAAGAAGTGCAGAGCAGATGCTTACATGTCCGTGAATGGCAAGGTTTATGAAATTCTTGTTACAAATGAACGGGACAATTACAAAATAGTATGTAATCTTTTTTTTTTATTTTGTATAAGCTGTGCAAAGTAGTTTTCTTTTAACTGCATATTATTTTTAAAGCATATTCAATCCACTTAGCCTCTCTAGTCTCTGAATATAAGAAATGTGGTTGAAAGTTACTACATGTATTCAATTCACAATGCCTTTTGCCTTGTGAATTATAGGCAAGAATAATTTAATAATGCATTGTTGGTTTACAGAAAATGCAATCTTTTATAAAACAAAGTAGAAAAGGCTCCTGAATTTTATACTAGCAGCTAGGAATGTGATGGATTCAATAAAACAATGGCAAATTCACTTTCTTTACTGCAATATGATTACAGATAACAGATATTTTGAAATAGTTCAGTGAGATACTGACCTTAGTGCAATAACGTATTTGTACCTTATGGTTACAGACATTTTATTTATCTGCACTCATATTACCACCCATTTAAAACACTGTTAGTCAGCATTGCAATGGGTTTTTGATATCAGTATACATACCCTTCACATATATTATAGGAATAATCAGTACTCACTCAGTCTGAAACCTCATGCTTAGTTTCAGAACAGGACAAACTATTTACATCATTGCACCACCAATTTGACAGCTGTGGTTGTAAAAAACAATATTCCTGTCTTGTAATTACAGGATTTCTGTATAGGCTAAAGCAGTACTTATCAAAAACCAGACAAAGTTGATTTGACTTGATCATACTTATACATGTTAAAAAACAGTATATTTAAATTTACAGATGATAATAATTTTCATGGCAGAAGGAGAGCCCCTGTCTGTGTGTATATGGTATAGTATATCTTAATGATAGTACTAAAAACGTAGTAGAAGGAAGGGGTAACTTCTCATAATTATCACCAGCTAAGTCAAATACAAGTTTACCCTGCAGATACCTTTTTGCTTCCATGAACAGCAAGCCTGTCATTTATATGATTTTAATTAGATTTTTAGTTATTAAATTTATTTGTTAACAGATCATTTTCAGTCATATCCCAGATCACATAGGCTAGTTCTGAATATAAACTAATTTTATAGGCAATATACATATTTTGATGATGAGAATAAATCAACATAGCTGGTGAGAACATACTTAGGCATGGGGTACATTCTCAAACTTTACACACACAATCTTAATTCCAGGAGCGGAACATAGAAACCTTAACCACAGTACTATCAATATAACTATTTGTTTTTACTGCATGTATCTGAATGGTTGCATTTTAAATATTATTTTTTCATACAACTGAAGTATTTCCTGTCAATGAAATTGTAGTCATGAATCACTATATCTTTTATGATGTAGCTAAAGGGAGTAAATCTAATGCAATGAGTGAATTTTATACAATTATCTAACACATGAGCTAGCATACATAGTTTTTTCTGTGCCGTACTGATTTCAGATTCTGTGGTACTGAATTCTAATTTGTATAATTTCTGGGCATATGATGTGCTATGTATACAGCATAGGTATATATGGAGCTGTTCTCTTTGCAGTATTATAACCTGGTGCTCACAGCTGACTATATATTTCATTAGCAGTCACTCTGATATATGCTAATATGGTAGCATCTATAAAGTGTTAGACATGGTTGTGGTAGTTATTTTTAAATCTTAAGAGAAAAGAAAAGAAGAGGTATACGTTATAGGACGTTTATCTACTTTTTCAACTAATGGTCTTATAATACTTATTAAGCAAATAGATTTCAGCATCTGAAATGTTTTGTATATATTTACATATTCAGTTTTGATGACATTTATTATTTTGAATGATATTTTTTATCAGTTATTAGAATGTAGTAATGATTTATAGTTACACTCTGGTTGTTATTCTCAGATAATAACATCATTTGTTGTAGAGTCTCTAGCTGAGTAAGTGATATTATGACCTGTTGTATATATTTTTCTTTTTTTAATTGCATTGTCCATTATGATAATTTTCTCCTATAAATGATTACAAAAAAGTAAAATTCTTAAAGAAATATCATTACCAGATATTTGTTAGTCTTATACCTTACAAAATGATTATCATATGCTTATTTTATGTACTATTAACATGAACAGAAGCTAAACAATTTATTCAGAGTAGATATTTCCCAGACAGATGCTGATTAGATGTTGCTACTGAATAGAGGGTTAATTTGAATGATCATATGTCACTTGAATTGGGAGTATTAATCTCCAGAAGGGTTAGGGGTGGTTATGAAGTTATTAGTTTAAGTTATAAAAGTTTACTATTCGTTTTCTTGACATTTTCTACAATTCCTAAAAGAGTAATCCTCACACATTAACTTTTTTCAATGATACTACATTACTTTAAAAATATATTTAGGATTCCTTCCATTTTTATTAATAGTCTATGGTTTTGGTCAAAATGTTTCTCTTTCAATATCATAATATTGAATGACTTCACTGAAGAGTATTTCAATTAACATTAATGGATTAAATAATCCAAATAAGAGGGGAAGTTTCTTTAAATATCTCAAACTACATAAAGTTCAATTAATATTCTTACAAGAAACCCATTTGAAAACAGAGGATGTATTTAGATTAGATACTAAATCATATTCTAATTGACAACATTTTCAAAAGAAGAGAGGAGTAGCCATCCTATGGAACAACTCCTTACCTAAACCAAAAAGTATTAATACCTATAAAGATAATAAAGGAATGTTTTGTCTTGTTACTATCCAGTTTAATAACAAAATATACACCTTAGTAAATCTATATTGGATTCCAGGAATAGGTACCAATACGGTAAAACAACATTTTGAAAATATAGTACAACTCTCTAAGGGACATATAATATTAGTTGGTGATTTTAACTGTATTTTAGATATAGATAATAAAGAATCAACATCACATAATAAAAGAAGAATTATGGCTTCAGCCAAATTGTTGAAAGACTTTTTTGGAAACTTATCTCTTGAAAGATATACATACCTTTGCTGATTCTGACTCTTTAACTTATACTTTCATTCAAAGATAGTTTTGTTTTCTAATGATTTAGTAGATTCTTTAATTAATACTAAGGTGATTACATGCCCTTTATCTGATCACAATTCAATAATCTTTGAATTTTTAGTTGCCCCAACCCGTAATGTTCAAATAAGTAGAATACCTACCTCTATAGCTAAATTGAAAGATTTTAACTATTTTATAACATCAGAAATTCAGAATTTTATTGAACAAAATAATATAAATGATATTTCTGAAAATTTTGTATGGGATGCTTTAAAAGCTTACCTCTATGGCAAAATTATTAATTGGTATAACAAAAAGAGGAAAAGTTGGGATGAACAGTTAATACTTTCACATATACAAAATAAGCTAGATTCTTTGAAACTTATTCAACAAAAAGATATTAATAAAAATGATAAAAAAAAGAAATCAATTATTTGAATAGTAAGTATATGGAAATACTGAACCATAAAACTATGATCATTTTAGAAAAATGTAAAGTCTTAAAATTCTCCACCAATCCTAAATATCTAAATTTATTAGCTAATAAAGCTAAAAAAATAAATAAATTCAATCATATAAATGAAATATTTTCCCCTAAAAAGAAAAAAGACAGTCTTAGGTATACAAAATAGCTTAATTGAATTTAGTGAATTTTTTACAAACATTAATCAACAATCCAAGATAATAGATTCTAGCCAAGAAATCAAATATTTAATTAATAAATATACAAAAAAATATCTAGTGAACAAGCTACCTTTATTGACAGGCCCATCTCTTTTAAAGATATTCAATCCCAGATTACTAAACTAAAACTTAATAAAGCACCGGGAAATGATGGTATCTTTCCAGAAATGTATAAGTTACTAACAGTTAATGCCTTAAAACTGCTTCATAAAGTTTACAATATTTCCCAAAATAATTTAATATCTCCATTATGGAAATATATACGTTTATCTCCCCAATCTTCAAAACTAATAAGGACCCTGTTAAATGCTCATCCTATTGACCTATATCCTTATTAAACATTGATTACAAAATGTTTATGTTAATTTTTGTGGAGAGACCTAAAAACATTTTTTGCCCACATTAGTCAATGAAGATCAAACAGGATTTATAGTAAACCGAAATTCTTATGATAATATCAAAATAATTCTATCCTTAATTAATCAGTTAAATATTTATAAAATAACTTAACATTAATTAGTCTTGACATAAACTGTGCTTTCAATTCAGTCAATTGGGAGTATTTATTTATATTATTAGAGGAATTAAATTTCTGTAATTGTTTTATAAATCTAATTTACAACTTTATATCAAGGTAGCCAATCATGCATTAAAATAGGTACAAATATATCCCAAAATGTGCCAATTATTAAAGGAACAAAGCAAGGGTGCCCTTTATCTCCTTTACTGTTTACATTGATTATGGAACCTTGGGCTAATTTGATAAGATATGATGAAAACATTGAAGGATATAGGTTAAGCCCTAATGAAGTCTCCAAAATACAAATGTTTGCAGATGACATACTTATTACCCTAGGTGGTAATAATACATCTACTCATGCTCTTTTTAAAGCTGCTTAATATTTTCAAAAAAATCAGGTTTAACCTTTAATAATAATAAAACTAAAATCTTGACAATTGGCCCTAAAAAACTAGAATTACTGGATGTTTAAAAAATATCGAGCACAATCTGATGAACTACTTTATCTAGGCATTGCAATTGCTAATAACATAAAATTATCATTCAAATCAATTACAATAAAAGTTTGTTGGCAATAGGAAATCTCATTAAAAAATGGAATAAAATCTAATCTTCTATGGATGAAAAATGTTTAATTATAAAAATGATTCTGTTACCCAAAATTCTTTATATTATCCAATCAATCTTTTTACCCCCACCTAGTTCACTAATTAAGAAATTTAATTATATGATACATACATTTTTATGGTTCCCTATTAGACCTAGAATAGCCTTATCTTATCATATGAAAAATTAGGAAAATGGAGGTATGGCTTTGACTAATTTGGAAATATACTCAGTCTCTACAATGGTTAAATTAATCTTCTTATAGATATCAAATACACGGCTAAGTGGAGGAATATTCTAGAAATATTAATGAGTAATGCAATAAACAATAATAAATCACAGAAATTAATGCTGTTTAATAACTCTTTTATCTGGATCTTAAAATATTATTTTTCTACTTATTACTGTCATAATTTTAGATCAAATTGTATAATTCTTTTGAGATTATTTAGAAACTATTTATATAAATTCAGTTTGTACAAATATTAGTTATTTCTCCTATTTCCTATAGCTTACATGCAAGATGCTATATTTTTTTCTGATTTTATGAAAATGTATTCTTTTCAACAACAAAAATGAATATTTTTGTCCCAAATGATGTCTAATAATGACCTGAAATCTATTAACTTACTGAAAAATAAATATGATTTTGACACATCATCTTGGTTGGATCTACATGAAAGTAGGAAATATGTTTCAAATAAACTTGATTCTATGACTTTATCAACTAAAAGTTCAGTACCTAAATTAATTCAGTATATGGTATTGTCTATAAATCATAAATCACCAACTAAGAACATTTTATCTCACCTATATAAAGCAATTAAACTAGATCTAGATAATATATCAGACAATTATTGGAATTATTTTCCTTAATTAATAATCATCCCCCAACAGATAAAGACAAATCACATATATTACAATCAGCTAGTGTAACCACTTCTTTACTAAGATGGAAAATTTTCACATGGAGGTATTTGCATAGATCTTTTATCACCCCACTTTCTTTAAGTAAATTTAATAAGAAAAATGTTAACTGCTGGAGGTGTAATAAAGAAGTTAATGCTGATTGGACCCATATGGTGTATGATTGTACAGAATTAAATAATTTCTGAAAGACATTAATCACTTTTTACAAGCAATTTTTACAGACAATTTTTACTCTCAAAATCACTAATATTGTTTAACACTCCTGTTCCAAAATGTATTACAGAAATTAATCAGCCTCTGCTCTGGTCGATTTTATCAGTAGTCAGAAAAATTGTTACAAGAAACTGGAAGTCTAAACTTCCTCCCTCAGTAAATGAATTCAAAATTTTACTTTTTGAAGTATGTCATTTAGAGATATTGACCAAAAGAGCAAGATCCTCTAGGAATACCATTGTAAGCAATATGTGGAAGAAAGTATATGATTTGTTAGACAAATAATTTAATAGTAATGTAACAATATTTATAATAATTTCCAATTTGTTAACTTGTATTTGTGGAAAGTGTCATTGTAAATAGTTTAAATGTGTTTGTTTTTTTTCTTTATTGTCATTAGTACACATATTCAAAATTGTACATAACTCAAGATATTTTTTTTATCTATTTCAATTTAATAAAGCTATTTTTTTTTTAAAAAAAAGAAAATCTTTTGATCTGAGGTTGGAAACTAAAATTCTGACAGAACAATCAGTCTGTGGAAGACCAATGAATAGCACTTAGGTTATGTGTGTACTGAAGGCAGCAGTAATCACAAAATAAATCAAATGACAACAGACATTATTGAAAAAAAAAAATCACTATGACTGCATATAATAGAATGCTGAAAACAAATGGAGATCCAAATGAATAAAGATCCAACTGTTGATGTGTTGCTATAATGTTTTAAATTAACATACAGACAGATGAATAAACTTATAGAAAGAAAAAAAAACACTGGCAGAAGTCACTGCCACTGTATCACAGAACTTGTTTTTTTCTATTTAATCCTTGAGTGGTGTGTCTTTTGTAGGTGAATTGCCAATCCCTTAAAATTGTGTGTGTGTGTGTGTGTGTGTGTGTGTGTGTGTGTGTGTGTGTGTGTGTGTGTGTGTGTGTGTGTGTGCAGTGTGTGAGCATACCTGAGGGAGGAGAAAGTTACTTTACCTGGGATTACTTTCTGTGCCTTGCTCTCACGGAATGTTGTGCTAGGCCCTAGGCCACCCACTCCCATAACCCTGAATTGAACAGAGTAGGTAAATAGAGAACGCATGAATAAATGATTGAATGAATAAATGAATGAGTGAATGAAAGAAAATTGATTTTGAACTAGCCACATGGAACTTCCTTTCCTCTTTTACCTTTGTAGTCCATTTTCCAACTTACTTAAGCTGCCTTGAATCCCTCTTTTTATCTATGTACTGTCACTCAGTTTAGCCATTTTTTCATATGCTCATCAAACTGGAATCTTCTGCATTTCAGATGGCATATATGTTCCCTCATTTATCCATCCTTCCTTTATAGCATCATACCAAAATGTGACTGTAAAAACAGACCATGTCATGTCTTTTTTCTCCCTCCTTCCTTACATACTCTGTATGCTCAGAACCTTTAGTATTTCAAACTGCCATAAGTCCCACATCTCTCTTACCATATTAGTATACTTCTGTCTGTGTCCTTTGTTTGTATGATGTCATTTTACCCATGAGGTCATCAAATCTGTATGCAGCATTTTAGGTGTTGCCATAACAGAGCCTTGTATAGTAGAAGAATGACAGTGGCTTACTTTGATCTTCCACCTTTCTTTTGCTGTACATCCCAACATTCTAGTTTCCTTTACCATAACCATTAATTTACGATCGTCTTCAGAGTCAGTCTTTACTTCCAGATATTATATTCTTTATATATTCTTCCTGTCCTGTGCTTTCTCCATGGATCCCCATCACAAAGTGCATATATCTGCATTAAGTCTTAGCTGTCACCTGTCATCCCAGTGTTATCAGTTTTATTTAGCCTTATTGAAGGTGGTTCTGTTGCCTCACAGACTCCTGCAATAATACTGGCCTCATCAGAATGAATCATCCTCTTCTCTTCTCAAGTTACATGAGATACTGATAGAGCTATCAGGATCATTGCTAATACTGTGGCCTTTAGTAGCACATAATTCACTGATTATGTGAGTTTCAGTAAGAAAACACCTACTGATACTCTGCTGCAAATATAGCAGCTGATTCCACATTCACTTTTCCAAATTAGGCACTGTACACTGTCTTAGTTGCAATAAATTGGAAGGAAAAGATAATGGTCTTTAAAGTTGAAGTTGGCAGAGTCCTGCAGGCATGAAGTTTTAGGCTAAGATAGTATAGCTGTTGTAGCATAGTGACTGATGAGCCTGGAATTACACTGCATGTTGTGCCTGCTAGTTATATTTTGTTTGGGGGCTGCCTTAGCCAGAAGGTTTGTAATGGAAGGGAAATACAAAGGTTCTAAATGTGAAGCAAGCACTCAAGCCAGAGTGGCAATTGTCCATGACAGCAAATAAGGAGCAGCTGTCATTAGGTGTATATCATGGACACTGGCTCTTGAGGGACTCAGATTCCTGCTAGAGATGGTCCTGAAGAGGAGTCTCCAGGACCTGTGTGTGAAGGACAATAGCAGTGTGGAAGGTATCCGTGAAATCTGTAAGAGGGATAGGAGTAGTTGTCCTGCAGAGAAGAAAGTAACGGAATTTACCTGTGCCACTATGGTGAAGTGTGTTAAAGGGGAAAGACTGGTGTCTGTAAGTACTGTTTAGTTTTCTGACAAACGTTTGGAAAAAAAGTGCAATCAGTATTAAGGAAAATTGAAACTACATTCACTAAAAAGAGGCCATGTTGAATTGAACTTTGGGAAGACTTTGTCCAGGATTCAGAAACAGGCCTGGCAAAAAGGACCTTTCATTGCAATCACAGACTCCAGTGATTCAGAAGAAAGACCTCATTATTGGCTAATTTGCATGTCTCTTGAATCGCTCAATGATTACCGTAAGTACTAGTCCTTATCTGCTGCTATTACAGTAATCACCGCTGGTGGTCAGTGCATTACATTAGCACTGGAATCCCCCTCCATCAGTCCTCACACACACACATACATACATACATACATACACATCCAAACACATATGCAGACAAACCACAATACATCTAACCTGTCTCTGAATTTACAGAATGTCCCTGATCTTGTCACTATCCCTTGTAAATCATAAATGATTTACAAGGGATAGTAAATCATGAATGATTACAGTCAGTTAATAATGCCATATGTTAGCATTTCATTCTTGATGTTTAGATAAAGCATCATGATGTAAGACCTGTTAGTGTATTAACTTGTTAAGTGTATTAGAGTAAAATCTCAAAAGGATACCATCATCTAGTGTACTCCTGCATTTGTTCGGAAGTATTAACATGGCCCTTAAAAGTCATGGATTAGTACAGTCAGTCAATAATGCCAGAAAATAGAGTTTCTTACTTTATTTATCTTCATTTGAAGTTTCTTGTTTCCAAATCTTCAGTTCCATTAGCTTTTTCATTGATTTAAAGTGATAAAGTTTCCCTGATGTATAGTGTCCTCCCTGTACTACATCCTCTGCTTGTTAATCTAGGGGGAGTTGAGATGTTAGAAACCTCCCCACCCTCATATACATACACACACACACACACACACACACACACACACACACACACACACACACACACACACACATGCACCCACAAACATGTTCTATACATCAGGCACCACCACCACCTGATAGCACTTGCGCACACACTCACCCACCCATTCACACAAACACACAAATCTACCCACCCCAACTAACACCCTCTGCTGTGACAACTCAGACAGACATGTACACACATACACAGTCACCTGTCACTATTCATACCGCTGTTTACACTCGCACACAGCCACATGCATACACACATGTGCACACCCCTCAATACTACCTGTCTGCTAGACTCCCTAGCACTTACCTCTAATATAATTGTATCCGTTGAAAATAATGAGCGAATACATTTGATTTAACTAATGCAGGTGGCAGTAGAAATGTATGCAGTTGAGCAGTCTATGACTCTCTGAGTTACATAAAGCACTTAATGCAGACATTTCCTGGGGAGGGAATATGGCTGATTATCATACGCCTCTCCTCCAGAATGCGTCATTCGCATTTGTGATAGGCCAGAGGGACAGCCGAGCATGGTGCTCTTTGAGGTAAAGCACTGTGTCAGGGCTATCTCTGAACTGCAAAGGGCTACTGCCAATGGCAAAAGGGCTTACCTCGGCAATAACATTACTGAATCCCAGGGCTTATATGCACTGTTACAAAACAGACTGGGTTCATGGACATGCATTTGTTGAAACAGACTAGTGGTAAGTTTGTGACTGGATTCATTTTCTGTTACTGAATATATTTTTATAGGAAAATGAGTTTTTATGTTCATGTTTGTAGATAAACCTCAGATTAAACTGAAAAGCTGGTTTGAGAGATTATTTCAAAACTGCAAGCACAGCCAATGCTCTACTGCATATTTTCTCAAAGAAATCTTTGATGATAAAATATTGCATGATAACTATAAGAATCAATCTGAGGAGGTTGGAAAAGATTGGGAAGAGATACCGGAAAAGCAATTTAGAAGAGAACAATAGGAGGACATATATATATATATGGATCCCTAGTATGCAACAAAGTCCAGAAGGTCTTGGATTTTTGTTTGGAAGTGTTTGCATAGGCATTTTTATACCCCAAGCAGATTTCAGAGAATTTTTTCCTCAGGTAGACAGCAAATGCTGGAGGTATGACAGGGAAGAAAGAGGAAAATGGAGAACATATGTTTTGGGAGTGTAATGAGTTAGCAGATTTAAAAAATTCCCTACACGGTACTTTGTCAGAAATATTGGGTGAACAAATGGCTGTAACTAAGGAAATTATTCTTTTGAACTGGGACGCAGGATCTGAATTGCTTAGACATAGTAAGGCCTTATTAAGTGTAATTCATTTGACTGACAAAAAACAATTGCTAGAAAATGAAAATCAAAGTTTAAACCAACTGTGCTTGAAGTATTGAATATTTTAAAAGAAATAAAATAAATGGAAGAGGGCTCTTTAGAAATGGAAAGGAACAAATTGCATAGAAATAAGTGGAAATTTTGGGAACAATACATGCAGAATAACATTCAGGAAGAAGACTGAGGTTTAAGGGAAGGCAGGAATTAAGTAATTTATGTAATGCTGGACTGATGATCATTACAAGGAAACAAAAGATGTAGAATACATGTAAATGGAAGAAAGGTTAATATGTTTTTTTTTTTGTTAATGCATGTCTGCCTATGTCTTAAGTGATGATCAGATAAAGTTGTTAAAAAACATCTTGGATGACATTGAGGAAAATAATATCTGCAGAAGGGGACAATATAATTCAGTGAAGGTCAGTCCAATGAATAATAGTTAGCTGAACATGAACGGTTAAAATCCAACATCTCAATGATTTGCTGAAAATGTCACCATTCACAAATATAACTTAGTGTCAGGTACAGAGACTCTGAGATTAGTGTATTTAATAAGGGGGTGTGAGGAGCATGGTCTACCACATAGAACTGGTGGTATGTATACCAGCATAAAATATTGGCTGCATTTATGCAAGAGGTATCACTACAGCTTAAAGTCACCACTGGTGTAAGGAACAGAAAAAAAGTGAAAAAAAGTGAATTAAGTATCATGGTTTAAGTGATGTGAATATGTGGAATTTCATGAAATGACAGAAGAAGCTAAAATAGAAGGTTCAATTATTTGATTATTTGCCAGGTTCGCTCACTTGTTGCATCTACTCACGTATAGTTTGCACTTTTACATATACTTTGTTTCTTTGAATTCCTCAGTGGTCTTACAATTTTCTTCCTGCCTGTTTTGGTGCTCTACTATCTTTTCTAAAAAAAGTGTTTCCTTAAGTTTGAGTTAAATTTTTCTTTCTATCACCCCTTGCCCCTCTTTATTCCTGTATTTTTTTCTTTTTCAGACCAGCTTCACCTATCTGATCACAGATGATGCAGACTTACACAATGTCTTATCATTCTGCTCTCTTTCCACCAGAATGAATGCCCGGTGTCTGCAACCTTTCTTCATTCACCAATTTCCCCTTAATTTTACTATGTAGTCTCCCATATTTTCACTATCTTAGTAACTGCTCTTGCTCACTGTTCATCAGCTATGATCCAGACTGTTTACTGTTTCTTATAAAGCTTTTAGACCCATACAAAGTGATGCCAAGTGTGCCCTTCTTGGCATTTTGTAGTGTAGAAAGCTGGCATCTGTTTCCCCTAAGCCTAGCACTTCATGGTGTAGCCCAACATATTTCTCAACACATTTGTTTTGTGTCGCTCCTCCTTCTATTACAGAAATTCCACAGGATATGGCTGACATGTTTCAGCAGAGGAAGGTGTTGTAATGCTGGCGATGCAAGTTCAGGTAGTAACTTTGATGAATGAAGACTGGCAAGGATAGAAATGTAAGGCTTTTATGTCTTATCATTCTGTAAAGTTAAGCATTGTGTGCTCCATTTCCGTTGCATTTTCTGTGGAAATCAAAAGTCCTGCATTTACATACATGGTTTCTTTATAATGTACTGAGAAGGATACAGGGTACTGTGCTGCCTGCTCTTTTATTTTACTTTTTAGTTGGAGTAACATTACTAAGAATTCAGGCCACGTGACATTGCACCGTGAAACTCTCATTGCTATGAAAGTTAACATTGCTTACATCCCCGTTTTGTAAAATGCTCAAATGTGAAATATTTCTAAAGTAGACAGGTGTAATACACCTATGTTTATAGCATTTTACTTCATTTACATGTATATCAATCTAATGCTAGACTATACTGAAATGTTCATTGATGAGATAACATTTTCAACAGCATTTTATTAGTATTATTAGTATTTATTTTCACATCAATATGAGTTAAAGAACTGTCATGCTATCGAGCTGGCATTCTCAGAAAGCTTTCAAATCTTGATCACTTTGTGGCTGGGGATATACAGACAAAATATAAGTACTGACTTCTAATTAATGTGTCTAGAGCTGTACTATAAGGAACAGAGTAAAAAGGCTTTTGCTAAATAAATGAATTATGTGTGTGTGTGTGTGTGTGTGTGTGTGTGTGTGTGTGTGTGTGTGTGTGTGTGTGCGCGTGTGCGCTTGTGCGCATGTGCGTGTGTGTGTCTGTGTGTGTATATGCACACACACACACGCACACACACACACACACACACACACACACACACACACACACACACACACACGTGTGTATATATGTCTATGTATATTAATATATACTGAACTATCATTATCTAGAATATATTTTACTTGTTTTGAATATAAAAATTAAATACATTAGTGAAATAAGATCTCATATTTAAATACCATTGTGATTTATATCCTAAAGATGCTAACAATACTTATTCGTAAATAATTACCAGGATAAGAGATCCTGTTCTTATGCAACAGAAAAACTCTAGGTTGCTTCCATATATTAGTCCGTAGCTACTGATTAAAGATAACTGGAAAATAAATGCAAGGCAATCAGTAATTGATCCTCTGATCTAAGGCTAGAAATTCCCATTCAAAGCATCTGGTCTTGCTGCTTTTTCTTTCTTAATCTTCGACAACTCATTGCTTACCCACCCCCTAAGACTATTAAAGGCAGTTATATGATTGTCTTAACAGTGTGGAGATTGTTAGGCTTGCTGACAGTATTACTAGAAATAAACAATACTTTATGAAAAATTGTATTATTTTCAGTAAGCGGTTAGTCTCCATCTCACGGGACTGTAATCTAAACATTTTCATAAGAAAAGCTTGTAGAATGCTTTCTTACGAATAGCTGTATGAGATGTTAACTGTAATTAATTTCCAGCCTTGATGTTTTTTTAAGTTGTTCTTCAATAATGAATTTGCATTTTATGCCTTTGGAAACATTTAACTAATAAAAACTTTTGGTAAACATCCCAATGGTGTTTCTTAAGTCTACAGTATTTTTAGTGATCTATTCCATGCTGTCTTTTTGACTTCTGGCTTTAGTCCTTTGGAACATATCTTTTTACTAGTTCATTAATTTTACTACAAAAAAAAAATGCCAAGCCCCTTGAATGTCAAGAGCCTCATTTCCAACCAGTTTCACATTTATAATTCATTGTTTATAGAGAAATAATCAGCTTGGTAGAACTTATGTGTAACAATAGAACTTGTCTTTTGATAAATGTAATTACTTACAGATCAAGAAAAACTAACATGTTTGGATAAGCCAAAAGGTGGACACAAGGTTACTTACAGAACTTTGAGTCAGTCAGTACTACATCTAAGATGTCATTCTGTCTGATATTAAATGATACAATGTCACGTCTGGGAGATAACTACTCTTTCAGCTTATAGTATAGACAACCACTGCTGCAAAATAAAATGTAGTTAGGGATTTTTGAACATGGTTCGATAATTCCCTTTTTTGTAACAACAGTAATCAGATTATCCTCCTACTTAGTGTACCTAACTGCCATGGGAATATAATTCAGATTTAAATATGTCATTGTTCCCTTATATTCAGCATTGATTAGGCCAATTATTATGTATAGCATGCCCTATCATATGTATCTCACTAGACGTATTAAACAATTAAGATGACCACAGAAAGCCCTAATAAAATCATGGGCTTAAAGAGACTCTTGAGTTACTGATAGAGGCTGGAGCACTGTTGTTTTATTCAATTTCTTATGGACTATTGAGGGGAGATACATGCTTTGTCTTCTACCCCACAAGAGACCCAGATGTTGTCCTGGACCTACTGAATTTCTGCATGTCTAATGTTTCACCAGCATATAATTAAATCACTATGGAGAGACTGATTCATCACATACCACCTCTCAGACCTCTGGAACAGACCACACCTACATATTAAGCATCCTTCAAACTGATCCTATGTGATTGGATGGGTGCCCATAATTCTATCTTGTGATTGGATGGTTTTCCATAATTTTACCTTGTGATTGGATGGTTGCCCATAATTTTACCTTGTGATTGGATGAGTGCCCATAATTTTACCTTGTGATTGACTGGCCTAGCCCTCCTCCAGAAAGGGAAGATGGCCTGAGAGTGGGTACGGACAAAGCATAAATGTTCATAGGAGTCAGTTTCCTTATAATTCCTGTGAATCTCATGAGTTCTATGACACCAGCAGGAAAAAGTGCATTAACATTTTTTTTTCACAAAAGTAATGATATTCCTTGGATTAACAATTATGTATGTGAATGTATGGCTGACAGAGATGAAACCTGAAAAAATACATGGAATATCAGGGCTGAACACAAAAGGAATGAATACAAGTAACTGAAGTTTAATCTCATTAAATGTAAAGTTAAAAAAAAAAAAAAAAAAAGATTATTGCTCCATTCTCCAGGATAAGAGTTTCAAAATCTAGATGTTTTTTGGAAAGGCAACCTATTACATAAAAAGAAACATCACAGTTAATGATTCATTTGAGGTAAAATTTTACTGTAAAAATCCATTCAATTAATTTTCTTAACTATTACAAACAACCACACAATGGACTTAACAAATTCTCAGTCTCACCTCTCTATAGGGGTTACTGTTATTTCAAGCCAATTGAAATATACCCCTAGTCTACAAATAAAGTACCAAAAATAAAGGCTCATGGTTCAACATCTATGGACAACCATCCACCATAAATTTTAAAGAAAACAGCTTTCCTTTCATGACATGGCTGCTAAGAAGTATCATAACAATAGCCTCCAGGGTAGGCAATTCCCAATGTTATGGAAAACTGCAAATTTCATTTGCATTGTTCTCAGACGGTGAATCACAAGAGGATAAAAACTATTAACTCATAAACATTCTGAGTTCACTGAAAAAAAATACTTAATCTCCAGTTGCTAGCTCTTTCAAGAAAAGCAAGCACAGGAAATGAAGAAAACATTAAGTAATTCTTCAGCAAACTCTCCAGCATTATAGTTTCTATGTACCAATAAAGGAATTATAACCACCAGAAGCAAAATCAAAAAAAGTGAACAAAATAAAGCACTTTGGTACTCCAATCACTAACCAATTCAACTTTAAAATTCTGTTCAATCTGTAGCTTCAGGCACCAACCAGAAATCAGGAGCACTTTACTGTGTGAAGTCATACTGTCATGTACTGCTAAAGATTCCATAGCTGAAACCATTCTTTAATCTGGACTACTATATGGATCCATTGCAATGAGAAGTTTAAAATGCAATCTATGGAAATTAAACACCAGCTATAATAAAACTTCAAAGTTTAATGCAGGTCTGCCCACTTTCTCACGCTATTGCACAACAGTAAAGAAAATGGAGTGACTCACACCTGTACAATGATACTCTGCTCACAAGTCACTGCACAAAAATTCCCTTTCTGACCTTGCTGATTTTCTGACTTATCACAACCCTAATTAGTAACTGATTTGCTCATTTACATCTGTGTAAAGTATACAAATCACATTCGGTATTTGGTGTTAAAGTCACTCGCTGCATTGCATCATAGCTAAAAATTAGCACAAAATTCTGACAACCTTCTGGTAGACAGTAGATACATAGATTCCTTAGCAACTATGAAATCATGTGTCATGACATGTGTCATGGCACCTACACAGTGCAGGAAATGTAATACTTCCTAAACCTATCCTCTCATCAAGCAGCTTATACCAAAACTAAAACTGTATATGTGGTCCTTCTATACAAGGCATTCTTAAATATATAGTTTATATTAACCCTGTATCTAACTACATGCCAACCACTGTGTTCACTATTGTTAAATATTTATCCTTTTTCTTTATGAAATACTTCCCTGACATTTAAAATGGTTTTAGCACTATGCACATATTCTAAGACTATTTGTCTCTCAACATTGGCAAAAAGGTTAGTTGGAATAGTTTGCCCAACACCCACCTGTATAAGCTTTTAGTGGCACCCACCACCTTCTGAGGTTGCTTGACTAAAACACTCTGTATAAAAATAAACTGACAAAACCTCAGCGATGATTCTTGCTGCAATGCCAAGGACTTCTTGGTCCTTTTAGAGTTGTGCTTCTTTTTATATCACAGCTTTATTATCCTATAACTTTTTATTGAACTGCATTTATAATCACTGTATATTCTAGACTAATCATGCATACAGTTATGTACACTAATATATCTGTCTCAAAATACCTTTGTTTCAAGAGATTCTCTGCCTGTGTCTACTCTGAAAATGGGTCTTGCCCATTAGGACTAACCAAGTCAAGAATATGTAATAACTAAATAAAAATAAAATAAAATAAATATATGTGAGTGTGTGAGAGAGAGAGACTGTGTGTGTGTGTGTGTGTGTGTGTGTGTGTGTGTGTGTGTGTGTGTGTGCGTGCGTGTGTGTGTGTGTGTGTGTGTGTGTGTGTGTGTGTGTATGCATGCACACATTTTGCACAAATGCATTTTAGTGTAGTGATAGGGTCCCTATTAAAAGAACGTCTTCTTCTTCTTTCGGCTTTTCCCGGTTAGGGGTTGCCACAGCGGATCACCTGTCCGCTCATGATTGGCAGTAGAGTTTTACGGTGTCGAGTTGCTAGCCCGGTGCCCAACCTTCCACAGAAGGCACAAAAGATTAAAATGTCGAGTGCTGTAAACAGTGAAAATGCTGGACATTGATGCGTGTTTTGTGAGATCGCAAAACAGTGAAGATTGGGAAATTTGCCCTTTCCTCACTGTAGTGCGATCTCGGAGTTGGTATATATAATTAGCGGGGGTGGGGTGGGGTGGGGGGCACCCCCTCTCACAATAAAGGTTTCGATGTTATGTATTTCCACTGTTTACAGCATTTGTGTTTTTGAAATTTCGTTGATATAATATAAACCCTAGTGATAAGTACCTTACCTATCACACAGGAGACTGGGGTTCAATTCACAGTGGACAGATGGTTTGTTTTGTCAGGTAGTTGTGATAATTGTAAGTACAACCTTGTAACATGAGGCTGACACCACGAAGACCAGAACAACACTACAAATTACAGCAGCAGAGGAAAAAACAATGTGATGAAAGGAAAAGTGAAATGAAAAACATGTAAAGGAGAAAAGGGATTCCATAGGCGCAAACACACACACACACACACACACACACACACACACACACACATATATATATATATATATATATATCTCTCTCTCTCTCTCTCTCTATCTATATATATATATATATATATATATATATATATATATATATATATGTGCGTGTGTATATAATATTGTGTAGCAATAGACAGTACCCAAAGAGACAAAAACAACAAGCTGAGGGTTAACATTGATGCACCCAATGTGGTGGTGAATACAGAATACCCTGTTAAAGTTATTTTAACTTTAGAAAACATCTAATATTGATATGTTCATTAAGGGTCAGGGAGTTGATCCAGCTTGGAGTCTGTGCTGCCACTTTTAGTGACCTATGGAAAATCCCACCCAGACATCCATTTCAAAAAGCTCTATGACCAAAAAAGAATGGAGCCGATTCCAAAAGATTTGCTCTCAATGTAAGTGACCAGGGCAGGTCTTTTGGAATCTGGCCCCTGGTGTAAGCCTGCTTATAGATAGGCTTTACACTGAAATAAGTCATACTGGGCACAGGTCTTTTGGAATCAGGGCAGACTTGTGCTGAGAGCAACTCTTTTAAAATCAGGTTCTATATCTTTTTTTTTTTTTCAAAACTGGCACAAACCTTGCTGTGTCTGCAAAGGGTGTTTGTGTTATGATTCCTAATAGCTTAAAGGTGATTATATATTCTGTCTGGCAATTTCCTAGCAGTTTTAAAAGTTGGCAGCTCAGAATTTGAGCTGTATGATTGCTGCATCATTTTATACATTTTTAGATAGATTCTTACGCATATACCTTTGGTACCCCAAGTTTTTTCCTTTATATTTTTTTCTTTTACACTTTTTCCTTTGCACTTTTTAAATTCATGTTGCCATTCCTTCATAGCCAAAATGTATAATGTTCTGGATTTTGTTGGGTCAGCCTTGTCACGTTACAATAATGTATTTCTAAGTAACACAATAGTTTTACTTTACAGATGTATGCCTATAAGATCATTTTAGAGGCATTCAGATAGTTTAAAGGTTAACTAGTTAGCCAATGATTACACACTGGCTTTTTTCCCTTGTCATGTGACCTGCATAAAAGTGAACTTATTTACTTGATGTTTCATTCAGATTAAGTCTAATTAAATAAATACTGTTGGATCTTGCTGCATTTTGTGTGTGTGTGTGTGTGTGTGTGTGTGTGTGTGTGTGTGTGTGTGTGTGTGTGTGTGTTTGGTTTTACTTTCATTTATTTTACATCAGTGACAGATTTTCCATACCTTTATGGTGGGGTAAATGACTAGAAAAAAATCAAATCATTGATAGACGTGTACTCAGGCTCATTTTGGGTTGGATGTAAAATGTACAAAAATGCAAAGAATTAATAGCTGGGGCTTTATTAGTTGTAGTCACAACAAGCAAATTTATCTACAACAGGATTAAACTAAATTAAAGGAAACTCATGATGCAGAGTGAAGATATAATGGGACCCCACAGCAGTTTTTAATGTCAGAGCTCTCCACTACTGCGAACTTTGAAATGCCTGTTCGAGATTGCTCAGCCAACTAAAACAAATATCATCTGGGGAAAAAAAAATAAAACAAAACAAATACAACGTAGAAATAATTCTTGGTTTATGTTTATTTAAGGGATGCATCAAAACAGAATGAAAATATTTGACAAAGGGAAATGTTGACCTGAATTTGATCTTGAGGTGATCTGCAATACTGGTTCTTAAATATATGTGGTTAAGCTTTGGAAGGAAAATACACTGAATATGTAAGAAAAGAATAGAAAATAATTTCTTTGTAACATCCTAAATGTTATGTTAGACATTATGTATATGGGATGAGATGTGATGTTACTTGTCAGTATTCGTGACAAGATGCCTTGACACTATTCATAAATGAAGATTTTGTCTGTGACTGGGAGAAGGAGATTGGGCCTTCTTTGGGTGGATATCTTACTCTTATTTCTAAAGAGGCCTATTTAGAAAGTTATATTGCTTGGGAGGCTAGAACACTGTAAATAATTTGTTCTCCTTCTTATGTATGTTAATTCTTTAAGGGGAAGGTGTTATCTGAGGATTGCAATCTATACTTTAAATAAGGTGAAACAAAGGAGCATTACTAAAACTACTGCTGTTTCACCCATGGCTGGCTGAGCTACAAGGGATACATTCTTGTTTCACTTGCATCTGGATACAAGATAACAGTGAGTGCCAGAATGACTGTGGCATTAGTCAGACACTGGTGCAGGTTGCACCGTCTGTGGAGATAGAAGGCAAATATTAGTTACTGTGCACTTTATTCTTTGGTTTAGGCTTCTGTGACTTTGATAACTTGAGCACTTGATAATAACGTTTTAAATAAGGTATATTTCATCTTCCACACCTGGATCAGAATGCAGAACTGATCTTGCACTGTGAATCATTTATGTGTATTCAGGAACTGGACCCTCTGCCTATTTCAGCTGGGTATACAGTAGAGCTTAAATCAACTGGTTTGCAAAGTATATTGGTGGACAGTTTACATTGCTCCTGGAGTCCCTTAATTCTTTAACTGTATAATGTTAAAATGTGGGTTTTCCCCTTCTCCATGCTGTTTGGGTATCACAGAGGGTGAAGTGTAATGACTATAATGGAACAACAGAATCTGTTGGTTGATAAGGATCACTTGGCACATTTATCTTCCTTACCTGCTGCCTAAACTACAGAGCTTACTTAACCAACACTTTGTGTTTGTCTTGACAATTTTTGAATACTTTCACATTTTTTGACCCTACAACCTCTTTGCTAAAATTATTTCAGATTTTGAACAGCGTTTCTGTTTAACAGTACTCTGTTGTAATTCTCCTGACTTATCTAGGATGTACTTTTACAAAATGTGTTCCCTTGTTCTCCTACATCATTTTTTAACATGGTGCTTAGATGAACTCAGTCTATTCATCTGAATTGCCTGAATGGATCTATTGTAGCTCTTCCTGACTTTCTTTCTTTAAGATTGTACATTATAAGCTCTTCCAATCTGTTTTTACATAGCTTTTGGTAGACACAATTCAGTTTTGTTTACATATATTTTTCATTCTTACCAGCCTGGGCACTTAACCCTCTAGCCATCTAACCAAAGGTGTTGACCATTTTGTTCCTCTGTTCTTCATGGTGTTTGGGATATTCACTATCCTGGGGTAATACTAGCAGACTATCAAATACAGCTTTATTAGATTTATACATCCTAATTTCCACTGAATGGTCAGCATGTAGAATGCATAATACATCCATTACTGGCCAACTGTGGTACCCCCGTTCTACTAATTTTGCTGTCTATACCCATATACAAAAGGGGAAAAGGGGCTGAGGATGGATGGATGGATGGATGGATGGACGGATGGATGGATGTGTCATCACCAGACAGACCAGCTGTATGTATGTGCACTTGTAGCTAGTCACCCGGTATCTGACTGTGGATACCGTTGCAATGAAGAACCCATTGGTCTCACTTGAGATTAAAGACATAATCCTTGGTCTCTTAATCTTTCATTTGCTGTGTGGTCAGGGCTGCAACGTTTACAGCAGTAGAGCTGTATCCATGCACCTGTTTTGGTGTCCTTCCCTGAACTTTCTGTACTTTGCCAATGTACTTGTCTATATCCGTGAGCCAATGAGGTCTTCAGAACTGCAGATTATACTGCAGATAATGTTTGACCACATGGGGGCAAAGAGATGACAACTTATTGTTTTCTACTGGGGTTGCCTTTTGTAATAATAGCGGTATTCCAGTGATTTTTCCTGCTGCTTTGCCACATTATTTTCTTACCTCCAGATCATGTGATATGACATCTCCCATGTCCTTCAGCACCATTATTGTTTATATTGCTTTCCCATTAATTCTCTATTCTTCTCCCGGTGTATTGCTTTCCAGAGTCATTATTCTGCATTTTTTACTGACAGTCAATCTGCCTTGTTTTATAATACTCCTTCATTACTAACAATTCCTTTTTTATGTTTTCTGCAGTTTTAAAAAGCAAATTTTTTAGCAGCCCTCAGTTTTACATACATTAATATTGCGAAGAACCAGCAGCAGTCCAAACAGCATGGTACCTCAGTAGTTGCCATAATTTAATCCAAGTAAACTGCATTTGCTATTATTCTTGGTGTTGTATTGCGTTGCTAATGATTTACTCATGCTACCATCATAGAACCTACTCCTTTGGATAATCTGCATGCTAATCTTGTAGTATTACCTTGTTCCATATGCATTACTGAAGTCTAATATGGTTACATTTACAGCTGTTTTTGTTCTACATTTATGTTTATTTAGTAAAAGAACACCATTTAGTCAATTTGGCATGACTTGCCTGCTGAGAATCCATGCTGCCATAATTTCAGTGAGTCTGTCAGATATTATAAAAGATATTGCTACCATTAATCAAGTCCACCCTCAGGGACAGACACTTTCAGTCAAAATCCAAACAACAAAAAACTTAAAAGTGGCAATACTGGATAGATTGGGAGGCACCCAACCACAGTTTCCATTCAGGGAGTTTTTTCCACTTTATGTTCCCTCCTCCAAGATCACACAACCATGAGGAAAATTTCAGATTCTGAGTGAAGCAGTCTATCTATCCTTGGAAACAGTCTCACTTAACTGTACAAATAATATTTTAAAACATTAATACCACGATGTTCTCCACAGCTGAGTTCAAACTAAAAGGTTTATTGTTTTCAGTCTCTGTACTCCTTTTCATCTTGTGAAGAAAAATCATATCTGCCATTTTATACCCTTCAGGAACCATATCATATTCCCATAATTTTTTAATAGGTCTTCGACGATGGCGTGCTGTTACTAATAATGAAGTCAGAGCTGATGTCAGGTTTTGGAATATCAAACGAGACAAAGTCAAACAGTAGATGACTGAAATAAAAAGTTAAATACTTGTAACATTGAAATTATGAACAGGAGAGCAAACATTTAAACTTGTTTCCTTTTTCTCTGATGTTATACAGGTTTGGAATTAGAATATTAATAGAGATGCAGTGCTTGTCCTCCTGCTAAAATACAAGAAATTTTAACTTTAGCCTATCTTTTAAATTTTCTCATTAGGCTGATGTGGACTCATAGAATCATAGGATCATTGGAACAGCCAGGTAATTGAGTCACAAGACCATTTACACCTTGCCAGTACTTACCCTAACCCTGTATTCCCATTCTCAAGATTGGCAAATAGGTCAGTCCTGGAAGAAATTCATGGGTACCCATCTAATCATCCAAGTTTTATATGAAGACTGCTAGGGTGTTGTTTAATTTGCAGGGGCGGTTTGATCCAGAGATGGGGTAGGTACTGGGTAATAAATTTGTCTCACCAGCACATTTTATTTATATGCTAGTGGAGATTTAAATGTCTAGTTCTGTTATTACAGGAACTATTTGACTGGAGAAGCTACAGGAGATCATGGAAGATGATTCCCTAATGACGTGGAACAGAAGGCATGGATCACCCTATAAGAGCCTATAAGAAAGTGAGAAAAGTGATATTGCTTCAAGTCATATCTGGTAGTTCAGGGACTTTAACACGAGCAATCTTTTTATTTAGGAACTTCTAGGGCCTTTCCATTTACTAACTATGTCTTGAATGGTATACTCTGAAGGGTGTATGGTATTCAAAAATGTATCTAATTAGGGTTTCATAAAGAGGTATGATTTTTTTTTGTGACCTAGATAATATGCTTGTTGGTATTAATTGTGCTAAATAGAAGGACTTTTGGTTACTACTGCTACATGTGGTTGAAGGAAAGAGAATTATCAACCAATGTTCCAGATACCTGACTACATTATTTTGGGGTATAGTAATGTCTATATTGTACATCGAAGGAGAAAGTTATTTGCCAAATGTGATAAAACTGTACTTGCCCACAGTTAATTTTAGCTCTTTTTCCATACACCACTTGTTTGTTCCTGTTGTAATGAATGAGTATCAGACAGGGATTTGAAAATAATGCTCAGTTTATAATCATCTGCAAACATAGTTAACCAAAGGTCATGATTTGTAGTCTGGAGACTGAAAAAGTGGATGCAAAAATAAAAAATAAAAGAGGGTTCCCAGTACTCAGGCACACCACTAGTTACCTTCATACTTCCTGAGGTGGTGCCTGCCTCCTTAACTATGTGCCAAATTAATGTAGGTCTAGTCTGGTATATATTTTTTTTATATTATAATTTATGAGGTCAGATATGATGCATTCCATGACTTTGCAAATCAGACTAGTCAGGCTAATAGGCCTGCATCATGACTACTGTTAGCCATACCTTGGCTACAAATCCTATACCTAAGCTCGGGTTAAACAATTTAAGGAAGGTGGCTCCACTATGACATGCTTGGTGTTATTTATCAGGAATCCAGGAAAATTATCAGGTCCCATGTAAGTAATATGTTTCAACTTAGAGACCACTTTCAGTGTATGTGCCTCTATGATATTAGGAGATGTAAAGGATGTGATAATTTCTGGAATTAATATAGCTGTTTCTGGAGCAAAGTTTGCACTTAATTTTGTATGCTAGTATGTTTGCAATGCCTACTGGTTCTGAGTTGGTAGTGCCATTTTAGATAACACTAGGTCACTGTGGGATGTTATTTCATAGTTTTCTAATGTAACTGAAGGACTATATCACTGGCTTCAGAAGCTAATTTAAAGTGTATTGGTCATGTTCAGAAGTATCTTTGTGTTACAATTAATTTAATTTCCTGTTATATCCCTGATGCTAAAGTTGTAAGTGATTTTGCAAAAAAATAATGTTATAATGTGTTGTATCAGTTTTTAGTTTCATTGTTTACTCAGTTTTTCTCTACAACTACACCCAAAAAAATGATGTAATGGTAGGTATTGGACAATAGGTTCATAGTTTCATAGGTTTGTACTAGGCTAATGACCACACGGGCCTTTTTAAGCCTAGCCATGCATCTCAAATCTCTGAAAAGTTCTGGTACCCTTGATAAGTGTAAACAGGGGGCTTGGAAGATGAAACATTTTCAAGCAGGGGTCTGGGAGGTGAACCATTCACAGGCTGTCTGTATCGATTAGAGCTGCCAAACTGGGGATGAATTTCCTGTTCCCCATCAAGTTGTCCAAGTTACACTTCAATTGGGTTAGGCAGGAACTCTGTTTCACATAGATGGGGATCCTGTTCCAGAGATGGAATAGTCTCTGTGATACATACCTGTCTCTCCAGCAGGTCTTATTTATATCACAGGCAATGTTTAAGTCTTTAGAGTGGGTAATTCTGGTGATGTTTGTTTTATGGATATGCAGGAGGTCCATCAGAGTGGGGTCTGACAATGCCCTGTATGCCAGGCAAAGACCTCCCTTCAACCCTTAGCTCTTAACCTTGAAATATCTTCTATTTCCTCCCTTTCTACTTGACAAAAAAAAACACTCTATTCAGCTGCTTTCACTATATTTTACTGTATTTATACTGTCTCTTTTCCTCCTTTAATACTTTATTTTGCTTTTGCTGCTGTTCTTAAAAGTGTTCAATTGCATTTATACCACTTATTTTATTGCTGCTTGTTAGTAGCCTGATTACATTAAGAACATTGTTCTACCGAATTGCTGTTTTATACTGTTTTTTTGCTGTCAAGACTGTGATTTTAAGCACTTTAAATTTCAAATACCTCTGCACTTAGCATTAGCTAGATTCAGTCTTATGGAATCGAGACTGCCAGGTATCACTTAAGCACTAAAACCAGCTCTTCACTGAGACACTGAAAGATCTGAGGCATCCCTCCCTTCCAAATAACTATAAGTGACTGTTTCTGCTCTTATATTGCGCTCTTAATTAGTATTTGCATTCTACTGTCTGTTTGAATTGTTGGAACTGTTTTTGGCCACCTTTTACTGCATGCTGTACTAGTTTAGCTGTAGCATTGCCCAGTTCCAGGCTTGCTGTTTCTGGTCTGTTTTGTAAACATTATGGACATACAATTTCCCACAGTTTCTCCAGCCAGCTTGGTTGACATGGCCATCTTGAAACAGTGCAGTAACTGCCTCATGTTCACTGATAACCCTCTGCTCCTAGACCACACAAACTCAACATGTGAGAGATGCAACTATATTAAGAACCTTGAAACCATGCTCTCTCACACACCAGTCAGTACGTATGACAATGAGGGGGGTCATCAGCATGCACAGCTCACCTCCTACTCCACCCAAACCCATATCTCATATACCTGCATATGCAGAGGTCCTTACCAGAAACATAATTAAACACCAGAGACCTCCCAAATACAAACACAAGCACGCTACACATAATACTCCCTCTGCAGAACACAATACACACAATAGCTCATATGCCAGTGTCTCACCTGTTAAGCCCTTAAGGCAAAATACAAAACCAAACATATTAGTCATAGGTGATTCCATCGTGAGACCCACAGATGTCCCTCTTACTAGGCTGAATAAGGAGAAGGTCACGGTCAGCTGTCTGTCAGTTGCCAGGATCCACCATATTACACATGCACTCAAGTCTCTCAACAACAGCTACTGTTATATCCATGTTGGTGTGAACGACTTGAAACGTACCTCTCTGTACTATATGAAGAGAGACATGATTGAGGTCTCGGACTATGTATCTCAGGCTGGTATGTCCCTAACCTTAAGCAGCATTTTACCTTCACCTGGATGATGCCTCAATAGAAACAGAAAATGATTGACTTCAATAATTGGCTTAGTTTCTGGTGTCATTCCAAGGGGATACAGTATCTGTCATCTTGGGATAACATGATCGACAGACCTTGATGCTTTGCCCATGGTGGTCTTCATCTGTCACCCCTGGGATTTTGGCTACTGGCCAAGGACCTTGCCACCCCATAGTGCTTTATTTTAGGCAGTGTCTCAAGGACAAAATTCCTGATGTAAGAACTCCATCTAAGAACAACCTCAAGGTTTTGCTGCTAAACTCTAGGAGTCCCAACATGAAACTGCATTCACTGGAAGCAGTCCTCACCTTGGAAGACATAGACATTTGTGCAGTCACACAGACCTGGTTCAAGGCTGTGGAGAGCACCCCAGCCATATCGGGCTAAACCTCCTTCCACATGTTTAGACCACAAACTGAAGGCATGAAAACAAAAGGAGGTGGTGCATCAATATTCATTAAAGATAAATACACCTCCAAATTGGTTAGACAGCATGATTCGCTGGAGATACTTCAGGTGTAATTAACCATTGGTTGGACACCTATTCAAGTCATTGCCAGCTACAGAACCACCTCCATGAATCAGGACACTCACTCTTCCTATTTGGATCTACTTGAGTCTATCAAGATACATCCGACCACCATGTTTTTGGGTGATTTTAACTACCCATCTATTGACTGGGGAAATTAATCCTGTGGAAACTCACTTGCCCAAAGATTCCTTGACTTCATTAACTCTAGTGCCCTGGACCAGATAGTAGACACCCCCACAAGGAGTGCCAACATCCTGGATCTGGTACTTACCAATATGGGGGACCAATGTAGCACCCCCATTGTGAGGTCTCCCTGGTGAGATCTGACCATAAATCAGTCTTATTTGAAGTTACTATCTCACCTGACCCCCCCCCCCCCATATCACAAACTAAACTAAAAAACGTATCCAAAGCAGATTATAACATCTTATAAGATGGTATAAATAGCTTCATTGCATCTCCTTCAGATGGAACTGGCAACTATGCTGAGTTCTACACAAATGCTTTATACTAACACCTGAGCAACTGCATTGACTCAGCTTTACCTGATAGGACCAAAACAAACTCATCAAGGAAGAGCAAACCTGTCTGGTGGACAACTGCCATTAACAGGGTTTACAATAAGAGGAAGAAATTGCTGTCTAAGAGTAAGAGGAAAAGAGCCCCAAACTGGAAACACTCTCTCCTCAGCTTAAACAAGCAAATAAGACTCCATGTGAAGTCCTCCAAAACTATGAATCCAAATTAGCTTTCTCAACTAAGGACAACCATAAGGTGTTCTTTAGTTACATTCATAACCTTAAAGGAAAGGCTCAGATTTGTGCAGAACTGCTAGTTAATGATACCACAAACACTGAGCCTGTGGACATTGCTAACCTGTTAGCTGACAGATTCTGTAAAAACTTCACTCCCCTTTCCCCACTACACTTACCCCAAGACATCCTTACCTTCTGTCCTCTACCCTGTATTTCTAAAGAGCAGGTCATGAATGCCCCCTCTAAGACATTGGTAACCTCCAAACACTTGACACTACTCAATTTGGATTTGTCAAAGGTAGATCATACCTACTAAACCTGGTGGACATCTTCGAGACAGTCACCAAGGTCCTTGATTAGGGGAAATCTGTGCATACAGCCTACCTAGACTTAGCCAAGGCATTTGACACTATCTCCCACTCAGACATAATTGACAAACTCATAATAATACACAACTAAAACAAAATAAAATAAAATATTCTCCTTTGAAGGCATTCTGGCCGAGACGCCAGAGAGTGAAGAGAGTGAATAAAATACTTCTGGATTCTACTGGGTTACTAGTCTTTTGGTTGTTTCTTTATGATTGACAGACTCACCCAGCTAGGTATCAACCCGTATATCATTAGATGGTTTGCTAATTGGCTCACTGATAGAACCCATATAGTCAAAATATCCACCTCCAACAGCAGACCTGTAACCAGTGGTGTTCCACCAGGATCAGTACTGGGACCTCTACTCTTTGGAATCTACTTCTCTGAAGTATAAACAAAAACTAAAGGTTTGTGGCTGACAAAGTTTGCTGATGACTGCAAACTGGGAATGGTCATAGAATCTCCAAACGATGTCGACATCCTACAAGAGGGTCTTACACAAACAAATGACTGGTGCCAAAGTCATGGCCTTAAACTCAATGCAAAAATTGTATTATCATCCCTTTCGGTAAGAGTGATGTTCCTGCAAACTACCACATCAGTAGCAACACCCTAAGTATGGACTCAGTGGTGAGAGACCTGGGCACACAGGTTGACAGCAACCATACCTTTGATCACAATGTCTCCACAGTGGTAAGAAGGGCATTCTATATTGCTCATCTCATAAGTAAGGGCATTGTTTCCAGAAAAAAAGAAGTTATAACGTCCCTGTACTCTTCCCTCATCAGGCTGATAACTGAGTAATATGACCCTTTTGGTATGTACCTTTCCAAGCACCTGCAGCAATTGGAGAGACCACAAAGATTGCTCACAAGGAAAATTCAAGGTCTTCAGCATCTGTCCTATGAAGATCGTCTGAAATCACTATCACTTTATTCTGCTTCATACAGACTACTTAGAGGCAATTTCTGGCTTGCATATAAGGCAATCTTTGACCCTGTTTATTTGGAAATACTGCATATCTGCAAGTGAAATGGTACACAGTTACTCGCTCTAATGGCCTTTACCTGGTATGTGACCTTAATAGAACCTGCTGGAGGGACAGATTTGTCTCTCAGAGGTTGCCACACCTTTGGAACAGACTCCTGCTTCATGTCAAGCAGAGAACCTCATTGTCCCTCTTCAAACGCAATCTGGATGACTGGATGTTTAACCGTAAATTCACCCTGGGGGTTCCATCTATGACCCTCTTTGACAGCGGTGATAGATGCTGATCATGGAAATAAGGGTAAAACTTGGATAGGCTTGTAAGGGCCCTAGGGTCATTAGCCTAGTAACCTCCTATGATCCTATGAATAGCCTATAGGAGACAGAATACAGGGATAGGGCCTTGAGGCAGTCTGCATCGGACATGCTACTTATGCCCTGTATTCTTTTAGTAAGGAACCTCTGTGGATGTTACGATTGTTGGATATGCCTAATTAGGTACATACCAAAGTAAGCTAAATCCAATGAAATGAAATGATTGCCAAAACTTTGTAATGTACCAATGTCTTTGTGAATGTTCATCTGTATGTGGAGCTTTTCTCCCCGGGCCTCCACTGAAAATGGACATATATCCAGTTGGACTAGCCTGGTCAACAAATGTAAAATAAATAAATAAAGTGGGCATTGTGCTCAATGACAGGTCTGATGAATGCTGAATACAGTGTAACAATAACTTCTTGAACCCAGATGCCATACCTTTGTTTCATATCTCTCAACTGTACGAAATTCCTTCATATTTACTGGTTTTTAAGGGCAAGATAATGGGGTGCCACAAATCCATAAATTCCAGAGTGTCTCCTTTAATTCCTGATATTTTTGACTTTTATATATATATATATATATATATATATATATATATATATATATATATCTATAAATATATATACATACACATATATATATATATATATATATATATATATATATATCTGTATATCTATATATCTATATATATATATAAATATATACACACGGTTCCCATTCAGAAGCCTGAAACATCATAAGCCTGAAAATCAAAATCCTGAAACCAAAAGCCTGAAAATTCAGAATCCTGAAACTCAAAATCCTGAAAACACAAAATAGACATACTGATGTCATTGTGGCTTTGCTATTGTTAGCCCTGTGGTGTTAGGTCATGCGTTGGGGTCAGGTAAGTGTGCGGTTGGTTTTATTTTAGGGTTAGGGGCGGTTTAAGTGAGTTAGGGTTAGGGCGCAGGTTAGGCATGTATGCAATAGTGACAAATATTGGGGTTAGGGGCGGTTTAAGTGAGTTAGGTTTAGGGCGCGGGTCAGGTGAGTGTGCGATAGTGACGGACCTTAGGGTTAGGGTTAGGGTCAGGGTCAGTTGGTAGATATTAGTGTCTTTATAGTGACATATTAGCATTATTTGTGTTTTCAGGATTTTGAGTTTCAGGATTTTGGTCTTTCAGGATTTTGGGCTTTCAGGATTTTGAGTTTTCAGGATTCTGAATTTTCAGGCTTTTGGTTTCAGGATTTTGATTTTCAGGCTTATGATGTTTCAGGCTTCTGAATGGGAACCATACACACACACACACACACACACACACACACACACACATATATATATATATATATATATATATATATATATATATATATATATAAACACACAACTTTAAATTTATGGCTGACGTCACCACACATCTCCAGGATACAGGGGCATGTGTGAGATCAGCTTTGTGATGCAGTGCCTGAGTGCCTGTCTGACTCTCAGAGATGCAGAACTTGTGGGAGATTTCAAAAAATAAAAAAAAAATTTAGTTGTTAACAGCTGCCAACTGGCAAGCAGCTTGTGGGGACTGCGGAAGTCTCAGAGTTTTACACTTCAATGCAGGATTGCTTGCTATCAACTTTCTGTGGCTGCTTATCATGGTGTGGCCCTGTGGAAGCATTTTTTGATGGGGCAAACAGAAAGAGGCTATTTTTTTGGACTTGTAGTGGTCAACTTGACTCCTCGACCAAGAATTAGGCAAACAGAGTGTGAAAGGAAACATAGTGTTTGTTAGCCACTGTATTGATTCTTGGCAGGAGGGAGATGACGAAGCAGGTTTTAACTTAGGCAAGTCTCTGCAAGGTCTATGTGTACCTGTGTGTGAGGGTGCTGGGCTTGGGTTTCACACAGAGACAGACTGGGTGGAGCATGTGTTGTAGATAACCGCCATTTTTATCAGGGTTTGTGAGAACATTTGGTTGGCAAACATACACTTTTTTTTTTATCGGGTTTTTTTACAAGTTAGTCTACTGCTTTCTTCTTTATTTGTAGCAGTTTATGATTGAGTAAGTTGATCTTCCATGTGCAGCTCTCAGCCTCTTGCCCCAGAATCAGCGACTGATCCAGAAATAATCAGAGATATTTCTTAAAGTAACACTATTAACTTGAAAATTGATAGAATAAGAGAACGTGAATTAACATGTATTTATGAAGTCAAATGTGTATAATTATTGTCCACATTTATTAAATGTAATCCACCAGCTTTTCTCCCCAAATTGACACTTTTAAGAGGGATACAGCAAATGTTTGAGAAAAATCAGGGAGAGTTCAAAAGTAGGTTGTTTTATGCATTTCATCCTAGGTCGGTGATGTTTCTAGTCTTACTTTATCTCTTCAATTAAAGATGGTTTGCAAATTCTGTTATGACATTCAACACCTCAGCAAGTCTAAGGTGTGTTATGACTCCATTGATTGTTTGCAAAACTGTCAAACTGTAAATTACATCCGTGAGGGGCTACCTCACATTTATTGTTGGAGTAATTGATTGTGAGGAAAAGATGAGGTGGGAAATGTATTCCTTACAGATGACCTTGCTTTGAAGATCAAGTTTAGTTATTTCTGGTTTCCGACTCCAGTAAGTCAGCACAAAAATGTAATCAGGCATACTTGTTAGGTATGCCATGATGCGCAAATTTGTTTTTAAAGGGGGGTTAAGTAGGTTAGTGGATAATTAGCTCAGAGTGATCAATGTGTGTTATAGGAAGATTGTTATTTTTTTAGCATTTATTAGACAGTAGGCATTTGGATATCTGTAGGATGTGCTGTTATTTGAAATTAGGGTTTTAAGTACAGGTTAATAACTTTTGAAGCTGCATCCATCGATCAGATGTTTTGGCCACAAAGTGCTGTGTGTATGTGTTTCTTTAAAAAAAAATAGAATCATCTGTCACTATCATAGTCTCAATGTCTGAGCAAGAAATCTGAACAAAGCCAAAAATAACGGTGGGAAAAAGGCCCAAAAATAACGGCAGATTTTAAATATTGCTTCTGTAAACTCAGATAGTTGCTAAACTAACAGGCTTTGCATTATTATTATGTATTTTCTGAGGGATATAAAGTCTAGAATTCAAATGTCTGCCATTATTTATTATTTAGTGACTTCAGTCTTCATGTTAGTATCACAGAATTCCATTGGAGTGGGCGGGGTGATATTATTATGTGTGCAAATGCTATGTTAATCAGCATCCCGATTTTTGGCCAGTTGTACCTACTTTTCATGGGCCTTTGTCAATGCTTTTTGGTCTTTCCAGGTTGAGAGGTGCACTTTGTTTATGGGTTGTTCGACACAGAATGATTTCTACAACTGTAGACGTGATGGTCAAAGGCTAGATTACTGTCTATGTATGTCCCTAAGTCCCAGACTACTGGGTCAACTCTAAGAGGTGTGTTGTCAACTCATTGTGGGTATGCAAAGAAATACAACTTATCTCCTTACCGAAGCAGCTTTCTACTCACTTTGTGGTTTCAGTAATACATCATTACACATTCATTTTCAATGTGATTTGTTCCACTGCAAGAATTAGTTGACCACTTGTCTTTCTAGGAGATATGGAACTGCTATTGATGCATGGAAATGCATTATTTTAGGTAGTGAGGCATTGTGAGTTCAGTCTTTCATGATGGCAAGGCAGGGATTTTCAGCTCTAAGAAAAAAAAAAACGAGGCCCTCCTTATCAACAAAAGAAAATGGAAAAAAACTCACTTTTTACATCAAAAATTGTGTAATTTGGTATTGTATATGGTAAGGAGATAATATCTAACTTCAGAGGTTTTCTTTTACTTGTACTTGCTTCAGAAAATGGCAAATATACAAGTCCATGATTTGCCTTACTAGCCCTGATATTAGCTATAAGTTCCTTACTGATGTTCATGATGCAGTCTTTAGTATGAATTTTGGATCTGTTGTATGATTTAAGAGTTTTTTTCCCATTTTTATAGAGCTTATTTGAGCTACTGCACCACCAGAGTGGTTGGTCCTTTAACTTTCCATTATATTTGGCTCTGGAAAGGATTACCAGGACTAAAAATATACGTATGTAGGAAAATAATTCCTCTGCATAAATAGTAGCTGTATCAGTGTCATGTATGGTAATGCTGTAAGTAGACTAGGATAGCTCATCATAGACTTTGAAGAGGTGCGTCCATTTGAAATGTTTGAATTCAGGATTATCGACTGTAGTTTAAAAGATTTTCAAACAGCAGGTTAAAAGTTTATATTCATACTTAATCAGGGAATTATGAAACTTTAGGGGTGGTACATGTATAGAACAACTGTTCCAGGAACTTTGAATTTACTAAGATTAAAAATCTCTGGGCATGCACAGCTTTGAACATATAAATGATCCAGTTTATTGAGGGATAGTTGAAATCTCCCATTACAAGGGAATTTTTGGTAACAGGTAATTCCTCTAGTTCATGTAAGAATCTTACAATGGAGATGGATGCCCCTCCCCATTGCATAAGGAAGTAGCAGTCCACAAAAAATCACAAAAACTAGTAGGCCAAAGGAGAGCCATAAAGACGACAGAATGGGCTATTGAGGATAAGAAAGAAATTATGTATTGTTACTATTATGCAAAAAGCTCAGAATTTCCAGACACAATATATACAAAATGATTAAGAGAGAAATTAGAGGAAAAAAAAATACTTCTGCAAAAACTGTCAGAAGCCTCAAATAAAAATTTGTGTTCATTAATACAACAGATTTGTGAAAAATATTATATAGACCAAGAAACTTTGATCTGTTTGGAAAAAGAAGCATCTGAGGAAGTGCAAAAATATAAATAACAAATCCTAGAGATTTTTGAAAAGTATAAAAAAGAAATATGGACATGGGAAAGAAAGAGATATGATATGGTGCAATATTTATGCAAAGTCAAAAGCCAAATGAATCAATACAAAAAAGGCAGCCCCAAAGATATTCGAAGAGAAATACAGGCAAAGGAATTCAGATATGGAAAATTCCACAATAATAAAAATAATATCACAAAGAGAAAATGCATAAAAGAAGATAAGTAAAGTAGAAGTTAAAAAACAGAAGTTGAAGT
Source organism: Protopterus annectens (assembly GCF_019279795.1). Classification (NCBI taxonomy): domain Eukaryota; kingdom Metazoa; phylum Chordata; order Ceratodontiformes; family Protopteridae; genus Protopterus; species Protopterus annectens. The sequence goes on from NC_056731.1 coordinate 253,516,291, forward strand.
TATGGAGTGCCTGCAAAGTGAAGAATTTGGTGTAGAAGGTCTAACACAGGTTACATCACAGCATGATGTCCCCAAAGTAAGAAGAAAGAGGAAGATCAGGAGAGATCTGAAAAAGAAATAATGATGTGGGAAAGAAAAATAGATTTAATATGGTATAATATTTATGCAAAGGAGAAAGCAAAATGATTCACTGCAAAAACAGTAGCACCAAAGATATTTGAGGAGAAATACAGGCAAAGGAATCTGGACATGGAAAACTGTACAATACAAAAAATAAGGAGACAAAGAGAAAAAGTACAAAAGAAGATTAGTAATGGAGACATTAAAGAAATACAAACTGAAGTTATGGAGTACCTGCGAAGTGAAGGCTTCAGTGTAGAAAATCTAACTCGGAAAGCACCACAACAGGATGGAGCAATGGATATCCAAAGTAAGGGGAAACCAGTGGAATGGGAAGCAACTGGGCAGTTTCCATATGAAGATATTTTGGAGGCTTCCATGGGAAACCAGTATAAACATTCACTTGAAGCTGGACAGCAAGGGAAGGAACAGGAAACTGTGTCAGCTCTGATGCAGTTAGTGTTGAGGAGTGATAGGCCAGTGAGTTCCCGTATGACAGAGCAACGGATGGCACAGGATGAAATTGAAGAGAATGTGCCACAGGAAGATGATATAGAACTTTCTATAAAATGCCTGCAGGAACTGGAGAACAAAAAATGTGCCCTCAGTTTGGAAGAAAGTGAGCGAAGTGAAGACTTGTTTGATTTAATAGAGATAGATAAACATATTAAGATCAATGAAAGAAATAGACTGCAGAAGGTCAATAAAACCCAAAAAGTCAGAAGTTTGATAAAACACATGAACACAGTAATTAGGACTGTTCATAGAGATCCATGCGATATAACAGAAGTAAACAGGATATATTACTGTGCAGCTAAATTAATAACTGATAAAGTTCTACCACAAGAACACAGGATAGTGAAGGAAAGGAAGGGGAGAAATCGAATACCATCATGGAAGTATAAATAGGGAAAACTATAAAGCAATTAAGACAAGAAGTGTCACTATTAGAAGAGCATAGAAGAGGGAACAGCTCAACAAAAATGCTCGGAAAGATAGACGTGATAAAAGCAATGCACAGTATTATAATGTATCAGGATCTTGCAGTATTGCAAATAATAAACTAAAAATCTCAGCACAGGCAGAAAAACTTAGAAGATACATAAAATAAATGCAAAGGAAAAGTACAAAATAAGTAAAAAAGAAGAAATATATATATATATATATATATATATATATATATATATATATACACACAAACAACAAATAAATGTCTAGAGCCCAAAATAACAAAGCAATTTATTAGAACCTCTAGGGATATTTTTGTTTTATATACATATATATATATATATATATATATATATATATATATATATATATACATGGGTCTACTGTATATAATCGAAAACTCACTTTTTCGAAAATAAACAATAGACTCACGGTTATGTGAAAGTGCACTTAAGTGAAAGTGCACTTCCACGAACCGATAAAGAACAGACAAACATTGGGGGGCTGTGCCCCCCACAGCCTCCCTAATTAAATATACTGACTCCGAGATCGCACTACAGTGGGGAAACACGTAAATTCCCTTTCCCCACTGTAGTGTGCTTTGGCACTTGTGTTCCTTAATGGTTTGTTGAACTGTACTTCGAGGAGGTGCACTTTTGCTTAAGTGCACTTTTGAGTAACCGAGGATCCACTGTTCATTTTCGAACAAGTGGATTTTCAATCTTTTACAGTAGACCCATATATATATATATATATATATATATATATATATATATATATATATATATGAAATAGATACATGTTGCAGAAATATCTATGAAGATCCTGTGGAACATAACAAAGATGCTAAATGGACAGAAGAAGTAAAAGAAAGAATAAGAAGTTCAAAGACAGGATATGAAATGAGATGAAGTAACGGCCAGAGAGATTGAGATAAAGTTAAGAAAACGCTCCAACTGGAACATCCCACACCCAGATGCAGTACCTAACTTCTGGCTAAAAGTATTAACATCTTTGCACGAAGATTTAGCCATGAGTAAGAACTATTTATATGGGTACCCCTACAGACACCGACCTGGTTAACAACAGGAAAAACAATGCTCCTACTTAAGAGTGAACCTGCAAGTGATCCTAAAAATTATAGACCAAGAACTTGCCTTCTGATGACTTATAAACTGTACACCAGAACTGATGCCGATATAGTTTATAGTCATTCAGAAGAAAATTCAATCATGGCAATAGAACAAAAGGGTAATAAAAAAAAAAGTTATAATGGAAAACTGTAAAGAGGGGAATAATCTAAGTATGGCATGGATTGACTACAAAAGAGAATTTGATAATATTCCACATTCATGGATAAAAGAGTGCTTAAAAATGTATGATACACCCTACACTGATCGACTACATTACAGTGACCATGAAACAGTGTCAAACCACTTTACAATTAAGCCATGATAAAGGACAAATTATTATTCCAGGGATAAAAATTCAAAGGGTGATATTCCAGGGTGACTCCCTGTCACCACTGCTATTCTGCTTTGCCCTTAACCCTTTAAGCTGTGTACTTAACAGCTTAGGCCATGGCTTGGTTATAATTTGGCTCCTAGAAAACAAATTGTAAAGACTTCTCATCTTCTCTTTGTTGATGATTTAAAACTGTATAGCTCATCAGGTGAGGAACTAAAAGCACAACTGCAAGTAGTCAAAACTTTTTCAGATGATATAAGAATGTCATTTGGCCTTGATAAATGTGCAAAAGCAACCATTAAAGCAGGAAAACTGCAGCACCAAGAAAACATCAGTTTGGGACAAGAATGTGATATAAAACAACTTGACCAAGAGGGAGTATATAAATATTTGGGAATTGATGAAGGATCAACAATAAAACATGAACAAATGTGAATAAAATTAAGTAAGGAATATTTTAGAAGGCTTAAATTAATCCTGGAAACAGTGTTGACATCTAGGAACAAAATTCCAGCTATAAACCAATTTGCTCTTCCTGTCCTAACTTACAGTTTTGGAGTGATTGACTGGCCCCAAAATGTGTTCAATAGATTAGACAGGAAAACAAGAAAGATGCTTCATGCATACCAAATGATTTATAAAAATCAGGGTATACCAAGATTATACATTCCCCATCCTGAAGGAGGTATGGACCTCCTTGAAATTGATTACATGTATACATCTACAATTGTGGGACTGCACACATATCTGCTGACCTCACAAAGCCCAAACGTAGTGAAAGTTTTGAAACATGAGGAGAATAAATCTAAGATGACTTCCCTGCTTAGTCTAGCAGAAGCATATCAGCATCAAGCAGGAATGGAAATCAAACCAGAAGTAGATAAAAATCAGGCAGCAACTGAATGTGCCAAAAAGAAAGGAAAGAATATAAGGTGAAGGATCAGATGAGAGGGCAAGAAATTTGGAAAATGCATAAATATAGTTGCAAGTATAGAACATTTTTGGAAGACTTTCATGTTGATCCAGATCAAATGCAGGAATGGTTAAGGAGAGGCGAATTCAAACCAAGAGATGATAGGTTAATATTGGCAGCCAAGACAGTGGGCTACATACTGGCTTGGCTTATAAAGTTCAATGAACATGTGGGAGAAACAGACAAATGTAGGTTTTGTAAAATAGAATTCGAAACAGTCATACATCTTGTTGCTGGTTATGACATACTAATGGCAGAAGGATTGTATACTGAAAGGCATAATAATATGACAAGATTGTTGAACTGGGGATTGTGCAGACATTATGGTACTGAAGTGTCTGAAAAAACATTGGAAATGTGAACCACAATGCATCATAGAAAATGATAAAGTCTACATCACATGGGGTCACCCATTACCAACAGTTCGAAAGATAAATGTGAGAAAACCAGATATAGTGGTCCATGAAAAGAAGACAAAAATAGCACTGATCACTGAAATTGCTACACCCAGTGACTTCAGTGTCTTGCATACAGAGAGACACAAAGTCATAAAATATCAAGATTTGCAGGCAGAAAAGAGAGCAATGTGGAAGAAAGATACCCAGGCAGTTCCAATAGTAATAGGAGCAACGGGTCTTTTAAAAAAGAATCTACAATCATACTTTATTCCATGTAACCCCATACGAATTGCAGAAGGAGTCATTGCTGGGCACATTGCGTATGCTGCAAAGAGCACTTTTGGCTGACGTCAAAGATTGAATCAATACTAGTTTCATGAACTTTAATCATACTTTGACTTAGGAATGGGGTTCATTCCCATCATGGTACTGGAAACCCAAAAGATTTGGAGAAATTAAGCAAGAGACCAGTGGAAACAAAAGGTGTCCTGTAACAGACTATTAATGGATAATTTGCATTATCTGGAGTAAGTTGGAGTTAAATGAGTTCTTTGAGAATCAGTCTTATAGGTACGTAAGTTCTTACTAAGCTTACAGCAAAGGAGACCATCACAAAAGTCAACCACATTGCCCAATAATGGTGACAGATAAACAATATACCCCATTATGATGTCCTTCTCCATATATCCCCAGATCAATCATCCAATCATCCTGACTGGCTTTTAAAGTTGCTAGAGAAAATACTCTGCTTGAAAGGTAAGGGAAGACTATTTCAGAAATGGAGAATATGTTGGTTTAGATATCTGTCTTCCTAATTGGTGATGCTAATGCAGCAGTATAAGTCAGGTCTCTAGAATGGTTGTTTGCTTTGCCACTGATTCTGTTTATGTGAAAGAGTTCAAAGTGTGCTGGGTTATTCAATGTATGGAAGGCTATCAGAAATCACCTCCTCTGGAGTCTGCACGACATTGAGTAGAAGTACAGGGATTTTAGTACATGAGAGTTGCTAAGGGTACTGAGACCTGAGATCTTTTTGGTGAAGAATCACTACTTCTGTTAAGCTGGCTTAGGTGCTTACTGAAATACAGACCGAAGGCTTCAGTATATTTAATGATGGGCCTAATAAGAGTGAATAAAATGGGGCTAAAACACCTTTGGATCTTGAAGAAATATCAGGAAGGATACATTGTACAAGGTATAAGTAATGTGATGGTCAAAGAGTGTCTGTTATCAATATATTTACCCAAGTCCTTGATGACAGCACCAAATGTAGGCAAAATGTTATCTACACGGTAAGTGGTAGTGATGCTAGATTTATAAAAGCAACTATGCTGCATTTCCTAGTGTTGAGGGTAAGCCCATTGCTAATACACCAATCATAGATTTGATCTAGGCCTTGCTGGAGAATTTGAGAATCAGAATGGGATTTGATAACTTCCCCCAGTTTGCAATCATCAGTAAATCATTAAGAAACTGAAATATATATATATATATATATATATATATATATATATATATATATATATATATACACTGAAGAGAGGGGGCATGGGACAGAACCATGTGGGGCACCACTGCTGACATTTTTCTGTTTAGAGAAAATACCTCTAACTTTAGGGTTCTGTCAGACAGCCAGTTAGTAGTACAGTGAACTATGTATGGCTTAATATTGAGTTTGGAGTGTTTGTTAATAATCCTGGCATGTAAGATAGTATCAAAAGCATTAGTAAAGTACAGATAAGAAGTATGGATTGTATACCCCATATCCATTGCCTCAGTAGTTCTTTCAAGGAATTCAACCAGGTTGAGCAGGCATTATCTGCCTTTAACAAAGCTGAACTAGTGTGTATCCATGGATATAAGGTCAGCTGTATCATTGTTTATTAGTTCAGCTATAATAAATTCCATAACCTTGCAAATAATACCACTGAGACTAATAGGTATGTGATTTTTAAGGTCAGTAGAAGGACCACCTTTATGCATGGGTACCACATCTGCCATTCTCCACATCTTGGGGACATAACCATTGGAGAAACTCAGGCTGAAGAGTTGACAGAAGGGCTTTGCTAGGTGGGACTTTATGCTTCTCCACAGACATCCAATGAATATTGACAGGACCCATGGAGATAATTTGTGAAAGTACCAAAAGGTCTTTGTCAAATTGATATTGGGAGGAGGGGTGTGATGGCAATTGAGGGGACGGGGGGAGGGATGGCTGGGTGGTGTAAAGTTAAAAAGGAATTTATCCTCAAAAATATTAACAATGCCCTTGTGGTCAAAGAGGGAGGTACCACTAGAGATAAGTTCAGGACAGAATTGTCAAAACAGAACTTATTAATAAAACTGAAGAAGGCCTTCTGTTTGTCTATCCTAAGCTCATAGCTATTGTCACATTTTCCAATGGTAAGTATAAGAGACTTACTTACCAGTTCTAAATCCCTTTTATAATGAAAAAGTAGTTATCTTATAGTGAAGGCCAGGAGCTTTACATTTTTATTATTGTTTGTTGATGTGGTAGTCCACCATACGTGCCTAGTTTTAAACGTGTCATTATGCTGATACCGAATAGATACAGATGCCTTAATGCATCTATCCAACAGAGACTAAAATTTAGAGAAACAGGCAGCAACCTCAGTTACAAGGTTTGCAGGAAACTATGCCATTTGCGATTATGAATAATATTAAATAATTATTTTTGAGTAATCCCTGAATAAAGAGAAGTTAGTATCTAGAGATTATGTGGCCTTTGGCAAATATAGAAATGTCACTGCAGTTTCCATCAGGCTTGAATGCATAGCAGGTACAAAACCCAAGCATGGAGAGTGTGCTCTTTACATTGAAACTAGGTCTCACAAGCATGTATGTGTTCAAGTTTCAGGAGGGCCTGAAGACCAGGCAATTTGTTGTTAAGACTTCTGACACTTAGAAAAGCCACTGTGATATGGTCTGATTTCGGGATGAAAATGGTTACTTTGATATTTACTTTACTGGGATGTCCATTAGCTGGACTATATCTAAAAAAAGGTATTTTGGTGGGTATTTTGTATTTTTCGGTGTTGTGACTTTGATTATGCTTTAGTGGGATCTAGGCAAATCAATTGTTTACATGTGAAATGACACTAATCCTGCTGCTGTTGTGGAATCCCAAGGCATTATATAGTTCTGACTGCCTCCATATTTGGTGCATTAACTATAGCAGTTGGGGCATTCTGATGCCTCAGGTGTTAATACTATGTTAAGTACGTTGTATAATACAAAGTAACAGTTTTCAGAACTGCGCTGTCAAAATAGCAGGCCCTTGTTTTTGCTTTTCCAATGTTAATATTTTTATCCTGCTGTGTTAGAAGAAGTAATTTAGTTGGCCGAATACATTGCCAGCAGTGTTAAGGCACCAAAACCATGTAGCTTTTCCAGAAGCTGACCCTGTACCAGTAATAAAAGCAAATGGTGACAACATCAAGTGTTCAGCTGTTCTGATTACAGCAATACCTCTGTCAAAAGGCAAACAACTTTTTCCCCTTGGACATATTCACTCACCAGGCAGCAGGGCAGGCTCACTTCTTACTGGGACTTCAGGGTCTAATATATCTCTTCCTGAAGTTTGTTACCTTTGTTTCTCAAAGTAATTAACCTTCTGAAGTCTCTTTACTGCTGCTGAGACTACACTGTTCTCTCCTTCTGTCTGACAGGCAATACTCAAGATCCCTACATTTCAAGAAAATAAGGGCAATGTTAACTGTTTCCTATTCCAGCTCTGGCAGCACTCAACAATAGGTTTTCTGTTTTGTCTTGTGTAGAGGAAATGGCAGACAAAAGGGGGTGAGAATGATGTTCTGTGCCAGGCGCTGATGATATAAGCACTTATAAACCATTACTGCAGGAAATGCCGAGGAAAAAAAACAATAAAGAAAATGGCAGTACGACATAAGCATCCTAAGAACGGGTTTACAGAATATGAATAACATTCATTCTGTTTGTTGTAAAGAAAGCCTTTTGAACTTTGTTACATGAAAGCATGTCAGTGCCTAGCTTTTCAGAAATCTGGATTAACCATTTTGCAAAAGATTCACAAATATACTTTGAACTCACAGTCTTCAGATCTTCCAGTGATCACATTTGGTCAGATTAAGTTAATATTGCTGCTTCATTATGTATTTATTTATTTAATGTTTGTTAACTGGGCAAGTGGACTTGCCCAAAGACCCTTTCAGCCAAGACCCAGGCCGATGTGACCAAAACAAGATGCACACATCAAGAAACATAACAATAAATTATTAAATACATTGAAGAAGGAATAGTTATGCAAACAGCAAACATTTACCAAATATATTAAGTAGAAAAGGAAAGTTAAGTCTAAAACATAATATTAAGTGTAAAATACATTAATAAATACAGGTCAAAACAATCTGGAGAATTTGTTTATGATAGCATAGGCATGAGATAAGCACACAATAGCATGGATTATTATAAAGTTAATAAAACAACCTTAGGACCCTAAACTGTCATATACACATTGCTAATATTTTAGAATTATTTTGGGACAGAATATCATTAATACGTAGCCCTCTATAGACAGCTAGACAAACACAAACACATGCACACGCATACATACATTCATCTGTGTGAGTTTATGTCTGTAGTACAGACTTGCTCTGTAATTTAAGTATGTGTGTATGTATGTATGTATGTATGTATGTATGTATGTATGTATTTATTATTTATTTATTTATTTATTGTATTTCTTGACCAGGTTAGCCCATCTGAACTAGTAGCCCCATTTTAGAGGATTCGGTGGAAAACAAGTTCCACAATAACAAACAGACATAAGTGCAATTTTACAGCTAAGTTATGTATTCAGTCTAATAATTAACCTATTTATGCATTAAGGGAATGCAATATTAATGTGAATAACAGAAAAAAGTAGAAACATTGAAGTGATTTACAACATAAACAAATAGCTGATGGACACATATGTTTGTGTTATGCGAATAGCCAGAGCAGGAATGAGAATTAGGTTGAGGAAACTGAGTTCAGAAGTTTTCTACAAAGGTGAGAATATCATATTAATGTAAGGGACGAACTGAGATGGTGATAGATGAGGAAGATATTTTAGATAACAGAGAGAGGTGAGTTGCAGCTAATATGTGGTCTGATCTATGAGGTATCAGTTAAGAAGGGCAGCAGAGACAGAAAGAAACTAGTGTGTACAGGAAGATAAAATGATTAAATAATTAGCGGTTATCAAAGGGATGGTAGGAGCTGTTCCATGGAGCAGCTAGGTGTTGTTTTAATTTTTGAGAGAAAAGTTTTGGGTTGGTTTCTGATTGTAGGTGAGGAGGAATTATTATACTCTTTTAGTAAAGTTGATATAACAGTAGTAGATATTTGCAAACATAGATGTATTTATAGATGCCAGACTGCCTTTTGAGACATGTATTGGTAAAGGATAACTGCCATAACATTAATACATATACCATGGAGAGACGTGGGTGTCATAATGACTCTTTTCAAAAGTATGTATGATTACATTAGTACTAAATAAACAGTGTTACTCTAGTCTATTGAAGATGGAAAACTAGTAAGTAAAAGATACGAAGAAAAAAACTTCATTTACCTGTGCATACCAACCAATTCATATGACATGCTCTTAACTTTGCTTTGTAGTACAAATCAAACAGATCAGTATTGTGTACTGTTGAACAACATGTTTTAACAATGTCCATTTGCTGTTTGTGTGTCAGTCTTTGTCATAAATACTGTTAGTAATTTAATGTTATATAGGTATGAATTTACTTTTAATTTATTTCACAGATACAGTGATCTGAATTTCTCTTTCTGGTATTTGTATGAGCTTGAAAATAAACTGATAACCTTGCCTACAAACACTGCTTTCCAAATAACTCTAAAAATATTGAACTGGGCGATCTGCAAAGCTTTGTGGCTGAGGTACCTTTGTGTATTGCAATAGCATTCCTATCTTGATTTCTGGAACAGTAAATAAAAAAGTTAATATATTTCTATTCTCATCCTTGACTTTATCAATATATATATATATATATATATATATATATATATATATATATATATATATATATATATATATATATCATTGTTTTACAGATAAAGACTGCCTAATATGTTACACGACTGATCTGTTTAGACAGGTGAAAATGCTGGTTTGTGGTTGCACAGCAAAGGCCAGTGAGTTGTGGAAGTGGGAAAATAAATCAGGAGCCGTATACCTCATGACCTAGTCTGGTTACTTTACATTTATATAGGTTTTTATATGTTTAGATGTGACTGTCCCTTGGTTGACAGCTTGGTTGTTATAATGTCATTCTAAAGTGATGTCATACAATATAGTGGCAGGGTAGTAAGTTGCAGCATGCTTTTGCAGGTGGCACTAAATTCTGTAGTAAGCCAGACTACAAAGATCAGACTTGGAAGCTAATATGATAATACAACACCATGAGATGAAATATTGGGAACAGAATGATGCAGGAAATAATTATGGAATACTGAAGGAATTGCTACTGCTGCAACACTGTGGAAAGGGAAAAATGTGTACTCTGTTTAATTTACATTATGAGATTACTAAAATATTCAGCACACTTGAGAGGCAAAAACTTTGGGACATCAATGGAATAGGAAATGAAGCACAGTAGATCTAGAAGAACCTATATAAGAAAACAGCGGAAATGTCCTACAGATAGCTTGGACTAACAAGAAGCAATAGTCCAGCTAGCACAGGAGCCAAAAATGCCTTAATTGATTCAGAGTGAAGTATTCATTTTCACAAGAAAACACACAGTATGTTTGACACATCTGTTCCTTCTAGAGAGAATACTACCTCAAGAATAGAAGGTGTGCAGGGAACAACAGGAGGTAACAAAGACAAATCCTTACATACGTCATCAAGTCTAAGGATTTTATGGCTAAAATAGAGCCAGCTAGATGAAATGTTAATCTATTTCGCTAATACTTTTTTGTAAATTTGCAATTCTTTTGTACTACAAATCAAATATATTTCAAGCACCCTTGTCAAAATTTTAAATAAGGGAAAATGCCTCAGTTAATGAAATAAAAATCTTAGGGACCAGTAGCTGCTGGAGAAATTTAGTAAATGTAGCTCAGTGTGTGTTTCCATGGAGATTTCAATGTTTACGTATCGTGCTGATATTGCCAATATGCTGTTTTCAATGTGGCCTTTTGCTGCCACCCTCCTTGTGAAGAATATGGCTGTCACTATAAACCCTTGTAAAGGGATTTGTGGTTACCATATAAATTCAGACAGGATTTGCAATATATGTTTTGTATGGTCATATTGTTCAGATGCGGTCAAATGTATGTCTTGGCTGCCATTTGTTTTGTCACCAGTAATAAAGAAATGCAGCTTCAAGAGTGAGTATTATATGCTGGTTGATATCGGGGTCATTTTTGTAAATAATTTAATAGGTAAGGTGATAAGATAGTTCTACAGAGAATGCAATCATTTTTATATGCCCAGAATCATAGAACTAAATTATATAAAGAAAATGTTTTGATATAACTGTAACATCTAGACTGGGACATGCAGGGAATTATGATATTACGGTTTCCAAACCCAAGAATTCTAAGCACCACATACAGACCAGTCTTGGAATTTGAGTTCTTTACCCAGTGCTCACATCATTTTAATATTCTGTAAATATCTGTTTTAATTTCTAAACTTGTTGGCTAAGAAACTTAATGGCAACCCACTGTGCAATAGATTATGTAATAAACCTCATATTGTTAGTCTGATAGTGTATCACACGTGGATATAATCAGCATAGTAGCATTTAGGATTTTACAAATTGTAGTAGTCAGATTTGGAATTCATTGTATAACAGAACAATTAACTTCCATTACTACTGTTTATACAATATATAGAAGGGTGGGCTGGCCCATTGTGCAGTGAATGAGTTTCTGCCTAGCGTGCTAGTGCTGTAGTTCTAAAAGTAGTGTCACGTCACTGTGTGGTTTGTTAGAAAAGGGAAAGATCAAGCATCCATTAATGTCTTCCTTAGCCTGCCAAGGATGGATTGGGGGGGACTCTGACAGAGACTAGATGCTCTCTATGTTTCAGTGATACCCCATCCTTTTTGGGTAAACAGGATGTCAGGCCAGGCCCTAAGCCACAGTCATGAGCCAATAATCCCAGGCAGCAGTGAGCTATCAAGCTAAAACAAATGTAAAAGTGTACTTTGGTTCACTGAGACAGTTACTAGTTCTACAATGTTGTCAAACACGAATTGGGAATGGACCTGGCTTGCTTCTAAACTACTAAGAGAAGTAGGGCAGGAGGAACAGATAGGGTATCTAATAATGGCTATTCTTCTCTAAAGAGAGGATAGGAGGGGAGCAGAAGAATTGGCATAACATCCAGTGTGAGCACTTCTAAGGATATGGCATCCTGAATCACATATGTACTATGACTTTAATTTGTAAGGCAGTACTATAACTTTGAATGGTCACAAATATGGCATCAGGATACCTCATTCACCTCTTAAGCAACAGGAGGATTTCAGATTAGGTCTAGGGGATGTCAAAAGTGACCCCCAGCATCTGAAATCAAAAAGAGTCATAAGTGGCAGCTAATGATCTGCTGCACTTGAGCCAAAAAAATAAAAAAAAAAAATAAAAAAAGAAAAGAAAATCACTGAATATCCCATGTAGGCGCTAAAAACATTCTCAAAAATTAGGTTCATAGGTAGGTACTAGGGTATCTGCCCGAAGGTATTTATAAGCCTAACCAGAATTGTGTTGGCTTTCGCCTCCCCTTAGATTAGTTCCCTGTGCCTCTGTCCAGCAGAGCCACTGCAGTGATCCCCGAGGTAAACTTTCTGTTTCCCATCCACTCGTCAAGGTTTCTCTTGAAGAGTGTTAGCGAGGAGCCTTGCCTAATGTAGAGTGGAATCTTGTTCCAGAGCATGGGAAGTCTCTGGGACAGGAATATATCCCTCCAGCACGTCCTATTTATTGTTTTGGTGAGGTTTAGATCCCTAGAGCATGTGGCTCAAGGGGATATGGTTTACTTTAGTTGGAGCATGTCCATCAATTATTCATATTGAAGGAGATTTCAAGTTAAGACATATCATTTCCTCTGTATGTATGAAGATGGTCGGTTGATGTACAGGATTCGTTTTATGGTCCCAACTCCAGGAATACGATGGAACATTAAGGACAGCCCATAGTAATGCTAGAAAGGGAATGATATCATAAAAATAATAAAATGAAATCTGAAAAAATGCAAAAGTCTGGCTTTCGGATTCAGAGTATTTCTATGTTTCTGCTTTTAGATTCACTGCTTGGTTGGCTGTAATAAAATCAGCACTTGATGTTCTCAGATACTTCTTCAAAACAATGAGAAAGGAGTATTGGATAAGAAGGATACTTTAAGAGCATTTGTTTCACTGAGCTCAGGCAGTTTTGCTGCCGTTACTGCTGTGCAGTCATTTTGTTGGGTTTACACTGCTTTCACCACATGCTCTGCTACTGCAAGGAAGAACTAACAGCTTTAAATTAGGCTGGTCAGCAAACAGACCCAGAAAATTCCCTGCTGAATGAAAACCGCATGGACATATCTGCACACTTCAGCTGCAGTGCCTTTTTTTCAGAGTTTCGAAAAGATGCCCAATAAAGAAGGTCAGGTGTGAGATGCAGCAAGAACAGCTCCTCACAGCAGCTGCTAATTCTTTGCTTGTGGTGCAAGTGGGGTTTTACTTAGGAGTGTGTCAAGTGAAACAGCGTGAGTTTGTCTCGGTAGTCAGGCATTTTGTTTTAAAGCATCCATCACCATCTAATTAAGGAATCACTGCATTTGTCAGTGACACCTTCCGATTACGGGAAGAGCGCTACAGAAACTGCTTAATGGCTGCAGAATTGCATAGACTGCAGACAGCCATTCCAGGCTCTCAGGCTGAATGTTTGTCTTGTGTCTCTTGTGACTAATTAAAAACAACTCAGGATGGTGTGCACATTCTCATTTATGTGACTATTCCTTGGTTGACAGTACCTCCACCCTGCTTGCAATGGTACGGCCTTACTGTAGCCACAGGCTGTTGTTCCTTCCACCAGAATAAACAATATAAAACTGGTGCTCCAAAATCTACTAAAATAAGAGCAGTTCATATAAGCAGAAATACAAGTTTTAGTGAACAACTGTTTCAGCATAAAATGTCAAATACCATGGAATGTCATCTGTTGTGTTACTCAGCCCAATATCTAGAAGTATATTGTTATTTCCTTTGAAAAACAAAAACATAGCTTTACTGTTCAGCCTTTCAGTTTTTGTCAAAGTTTTCCTTTTTTGCTTAATTTCTGTACCTAATATGTGTTTACTTTATACTGGCTTATTCTGCTGTATAATAAGCTGTTTTGTAAAAACTGTGTCCACTTTGAGAATTGTTAATTTTGATCACATTGTCAACATGCACTGTATCAATAGTTATGCATCTTTTGAACAATTAAATTGCGTAGTACAGTAAGTGACAAATGTCACTGCATTTTACCATCTAACATCTTGTCTCTATTTCTCTTTCTTTTTAATTCACTGAGAATTATGCTTCGGTATATTTCTATTGCTACATGAAACTACCGTGGTTCTAAAATGAAGTACCCTCAAATGTGAGGGAAAAACATCTAATATTTATGAAGTATAAAAATGCAGAAAGAAGATCAGCTAATCCCAAAAGGTAACAGTTAACAAGATCTGTTGATTTGTAAACACAGCTAACCCAACAGAGCATCACTGTTCCTCAGTGCAGAACAAACATGGTTGTCAAGTATTGCAAGGGCTGCATTTTTCACTCCTTTGCTAGCCTCTAAACTGAGACATAGGGATATCAAGTTCACTCTGTTCAAACACGCGCGCGCACACACACACACACACACACACACACACACACACACACACACACACACACACGCACATACGCACACATGCACACACGCGCACACATGCGCGCACACGGACACACGCACACGCACACACACACTGTGTCAGAGCAGTGTCTAACAGCTTCTAAAGCTGTTTGTTCATCAGAGAGATGCATAACCCCTGACCACTACCTGTGTGATAGTGCTAAGTATTTTATGACTTTTAAACCTTTAAAACATTTTACGTCCTTACCCCTCCACCTTTTTTGTAACTAGTAGTACAATGGGGGAGATAAAATTCCATGCCCTATGAAGAATTATGATCAAGTCTATCTGATCATATCTACTTTTATTTTTATTTATTTATTTGACACTTGTTTATCAGGAAAGTCCGAATGTGATAATATCCCATTTTCAACAGAGGCCTGGGGAGAAAAGCTTTACATTGACATAATATGGTTACACTTAAATAAAGTTATTTTAAAGCCTAATGCAAAAGAATGAAGTAAACTAAGTAAAAATGCAGCCTCAGATATTACAGTGTGAACCTATACATGCATAGTGCAAATATTTGGAGAGCTATAACAAGCTGAAAAAGAACATTGTCAACAGATAAAAGTATTCACAAGTTGCAGTTCATACAGATGACATTAAACACACTGAGAACAATCTATGTAGCAGAGATGATTACATAATATAGCCTAGGCAAAATATATTTATTTGTTCTTTGAGAAATAGATGTTGCTAATTCCTCCTCTCTGAACATAGTCAAAGTATGCTAGTAGTGGAAGGAAGAAATAAATTGTACAACTTCCATTCACCAAAAATATTGGTGAAAAGGCATTTTCCAAAATCCTTCTGCCACATGGAATTAACTATGTCAAGAACTAAGAATAATGAGTGAATTTCAGAAATTGAAGAATAAACTAGTGTAACATCTGAATAATGGAGTACTACAATTATACTGCTTCGAATGTGGGAGAAAAAGATAATGTTATTAATTACCTTTCACTTACTCTCGACAGGGAGGTGTTAGATATATATTTAGACATATATACTTCTGTTTAACAGAATATATATATATATATATATATATATATATATATATATATATATATAGTGAAAATAAATGCATGTATACTTCTTTTTGCTAGTTAGATGCATACACTTCTGTCTGCTAGAATACATGTAGGATAATATAGTCAGTTAGATGCATGCATTTCTATTAGCTAAGAATCAAATAAAACAGCATTCATCTGTAATGCAACATAGATGTTCAGGGTTTGGTACAGCTTGAAAAAAATGCTGATAAGGATAACTCCTTAAAAAAAGGCATTCATCTGAATGTTCAGCATTTGGTACAAGCTCCTGAGATGCAGGTGCAAGGAAGGAAAATTCCCTACTGTGTTGAAGGCAAGGACAACTTACTGAACTGTCATGTAATTCACCTTGAAACAGAACACAAAGTCGCTTAACAACAGACTGTATGACATCAGAAAATACCAACGTAACAGACTGCAAATTCCGAAGGTATTAAACAACAACATACTGTTCTCATGGACAAGATCCAGATGGTACAGAAGAACATATATAAAAGGACATTAAAAGTGTATAATGTTAGCTCTGATTTGTTGTTAGATCTGCTTAATGGAGAATAACGTTCATGTTGTATAAGAAGCAAATCTGAAACAGTAAATGCTGTAAACTACACAGTGTTGTACGTGCCATCTGTTATACAGACAACTTACTTTAATAGCACTGTGCAAACTTTAAGAAGTTAATAGTCTGTAAAGTTCAGGTGCACTAACCAGACTTTGTTTTTACAAGGCACTAAAACAGCAGCTAATCAGACTTTGGTTTCAGCATGCAAAAGCTGCTTAGACTTTTATTATTACTAGGCACCATCACAGAGCTGCAGTTGGTAGTATCAGTAAGTAAGACAAGACTGTCATCAGTCATTTTAAATAATTGTTCAGGAGGCTAAGATTTGTTCTTGAAGTGAATGTCTTGACATCAGTATGTTGAACATACAAGTTGGTTATGATTAAAGGCCCAATCATTATTTTGTATAGAATCTCCTGTAGTATGCTGCATTGTACATTTTGTGTGCTTGTTCTGAAATAATATTCTGTTATTTCCACACTAGTGTAGGCCATAGCTGAAAAGGATCTGTGGAGCAGTCCACCTACCTAGTTAACACAGGAAATCGATAGGTAAAGAAATAAAAAAGAAGTAAAGCAAAAACAAGTAAATCAGAAGGGGCAGATAAAACAATAAGAAAAACAAAGTTCCAAGCAGATAAAAAGACAGCTCCTTCCAAAAGAGATAATATTTCTACAAAAGGAATGGGAGTAAAGCTTAATAAAATGGATACCTGTTGCATATAAAATGGTGGCAAAAAAGGAAGGCTTCTAAATTAATACTTCTTCACATGACTGATAAAAAAGTGAGTCACCAAATACATGTATAAGATTAAGCTGATTTCTGTCACTTTGCAGAAGGAGAATCCATGAAAAAATGAGAGGTGCACAAGAAACTGGAGTCTGATTGGGATTCACCTTATAAGCCTTACTGGAATGAGGGTATTATCATTAACTAACCTTTTTAAACAAACAATCGGAGGAAGATAATATTCATGGTGACTGCAAGATGGCATGGCACATACATTATCCCCTTCACAAGACTGAGAGCAAGGCAGAGTCTGATGACTACTGATGTGTCAGCTGATGTCATTTATAGGTAAAAGGATGGCATCACCAATGAAAGAAAGAAAGAAAGAAATGTAGAAAGTCTTGAAAACTGTAGGGCAAAGGGCCTAAAGCAAAATGGATTCACTGTGGGAAAGTTAGGTGAAACAAATATAATATTTAGAATTCTCTGACTGGGTAGTTTAGACGTTAAATCAAAAAAAAGGCTGCACACTCTGCCTAATTGTATTGTAAAAAAAAAATGTGACCTACAGACACTTAGATTAGTAAACACATTGTCAGATAGATTTACAATGAGGCATGATGTTTTTCTTTTAGTTGTGATGCAAAACATTGCAACTGTAATGTTCAGAAAAGAAACATAGGGAAGTATTATTTCACAGAAAGTGTGGTAGGGGATTGGGAAATCCTTGCTAATATAAGTAATAAGGTGGAGGCATGCATCTTAATAAAGAAATAATAAGCAGACTCTGTGGGCCATGCAGTCATCTGCTATCAGAATATGTAGGTATTTTTTATGATGCCTCTAACTTGTTTTAATTGTTAATCTTGAAAAATATGGATGTTGTTATTAAAGATATCTGACTCTTGCAGCTTTTAATTTTTATTTATTTAGTCTGCAACTTTATGTTGGAGAAATTCATATCAGTAATTTGTGCACAGTTCTGGCAGCAAGCAGTACAACTTCAAGTCTAAGTGTTTGATTTATCATTAATGGGTGTATTTCATACCTCTCAATCTCTTAGAGCAAAAAATCTGGACAAAGCCTAAAATGATGGGGTGACAAATAGGCACAGATTTTAAATATTGCTCTTACAAACTTAGAAAGTTGATAGAATAATAGGTTTTGCATTAGCATGAATTTTAAGAAGGATGTGAGGTCTTAAACTCAAATGTTTGCCATTATTTAATTACTTCAATCCTCAGCTATTTGCCAGAAAAGTATAGATTTTATGAGGAACACACCAAAAATATGAGGCAAAAATCTGGACAGCCTGTGAAAATCTGTACAGTTGAGAGGTATGGTGTATTTAGTAGATATGTAGTTAGTCTTCTATTGGCAAAGAGACTTTGTTTTTCTGATTTAGATTAATCATAAATATAAAAGATCCCCTCTTACTTTTCAGGAAATTAATTTAGAATGCTTGACTCCAGCAATATCACCAGTGAAAGTCACTTGCCCAGAATATAGTACTTATAATGAGATACTAGTTAAACATGGCCATCCAAACTGAAGGCAGTAAACTATAAGCACTGCTGATGACTGTAGTCAAAAAAAGCAAAACTGAGAATCTTATTGCAGAATTATATTATAAGATGAAATATAGAAACAAAATGCTTACAAGTAGACTGTTTACATGAAAACTGGCATAAGAAATACAGTATTATATGAGAAAGAACTGAGCAAGAAGTCAGATACACCATAAAGATTGATGGTTGATTATGGTAAGTCAGGTTTTCCTTCTCTGCTAAGAAATACTTCTCAGTATTGGCCTTAAAACATTGCAGCTAGAAAAGGGATCTAGAACCTTCTTTGGAGAGGTACTACAGTGCCGCAGCATGCAGTTGTTTAAAATGACGTTTCAGTGCTGTGCTAAGCTAAGCAACTGCTTTGTAGATATTAACCATTAACATGTTCATTTCTATTGTCATTATAAATGTGCAGCTTTTTTATGGGGGGGGGCGCATCTCTCTATTTGGCATACTGGAACCGGGATGGGTGCAACTGACTCTCCAGAGTAAGGCATAAGGCTTAGAAACTAACCTACTGTTTCTGCCCTTGCTGTGAGTAATGAAAAGTTGGGTATGGGAAGATGAAAGTGGTTTAACACAATGGATAGGATTCATAAACAACTTATAATAAGCACAAGGCACCTCTGCTGAAGTAAGATTTAAAATATATCATCTCAAATCAGCAACACTATGGGGCACAGGACACAGCAGCCACACTACAGTGAAACCCAGCAGTAGTAGCAACCCATACTCATTGAAGCGAGCTGCTTTGACATGATCTTCCTGTATGGAGACTGTTCTGAGCATGATTACATCAGGAAACACAGCCATTCATTAGTACTGCTCCTTACATGTTGTGCCCCCTGTCCTATAGCCTAATAATACTGATGACGGCCACTCCAAAATGCTGTACTTGGAGATGCTGACAGCTCTCAGTTCCCTAAATTGGGCAGGGCCATATCTCCATCAGTGGGATGGGAGTCCAGAGATTATTTTAATTTATTTATTTACATTTCAGATACTGGGGTACAGTACTGAACCCCAGCATGATTAATTGCAAGTTTAGCCTGAGTTACATTTAAAATAGTAGCAACAAAAATGTAACAATTACAACCAACAGTGGAACACAAAGGTAGTACAAACTAATCAAAATAATAAAAAAAACTGCTATATACAAACATTACACCATGCTTATGTGTACACATTACAAGCAGAAACACAGAATAGAAGCGGTGTCAAAAATGAATGGGCACGAGGTGTCGCCTTTGCAATTATAAGGATTCTAAGACACTAGGTAGGTATTTAGAGGACGAAGCAAGAGATAAGTAATGGTAAAGATATAGAAGTCCACAGAGATAGGGGAACTGAGAAAAGTAAGTTATAAGATTTATTTATTTTTTGTTTTTAACTGGGACGGAGCACTAATCTCATGGACCTTTTCAGACTCATCATCAGCTGCCAGAGCCTCTGCACCAATTACCAGAAGATGACGCTGAGAAAGGAGAATATGAAGCAATACACATCTACTCTGGCTATTCCGTTTGCTCCTTACCCTCGTACACCTATTTTCTCTGCACTGTTACTAGTTATTTTCTCTCATAACTTAATTCCTCACTTTTACACTATTTTTCATTTTTATATGATGTAACCTGTTCCATTTTTGTTATATGTAATATCTACAATAAAGTATATCCTGCACATGTTTGCTTAGCTAAATGTACTACTTAGAATCTGCTGTATTGTATTGTATTGTAATTGTTTTGTACTAATCTCATCCATGGATCTTTTCTCCCTGGGCCTCCACTGAAAATGGGCTCTATCTGGCCCAGTGGACTATCCCGGTAAACGAATGCCAATAAATAAATAAATAAATAAATAAATAAATAAATAAATAAATAAATAATAAATGCACATATTTACAGGAAGCAGAATCACCACTATCCATAAAGTGCAGCTTAGTATGGGGCTACCACATAGGTCAGGATATGCCAAATAACTTCCAAAAGGTGACACTGATGTTCCATTTTTAACTCATAGGGAAGTTAAGATACCACTAATGTAACTTCTTTTCCCTTTACATACAGGTGTAGCTGTATAACTTCTCTTCCCTTTACATACTGTGTAACTCCTCTTCCCTTTACTTACATGTGTAAGTGTGTAACTCCTCTTTTCTTTGCATAAATGATTAAGAGTGTAACTCCTCTGTCCTTTACATACAAGTGTAGGTATGTAACTCTTCTTTCTTTTATATACGTGTGTAACTGTGTAACTCCTCTTTCTTTTACATACTGGAGCATTTCTCCCCGGGCCTCCATTGATAATACATTCATATAGTCCAGGACATACCTCCCTGGACTACATGAAAAGAGACATGGAAGAGCTCTCTGATCATGTAGCCCAGGCAGGTATGACCTTGACCCTGAGTAGCATCATGCCTCACCAAGAATGATACCACAGTATAAAGAAAAAATGATCAACTTCAACAATTGGCTAAGTTTCTGGTGTCATTCAAAGGGGATCCAATATCTGTCTGCCTAGGATGACATGCTTGATAAGCCACGTTGCTTCGCAAGAGATGGCTTGCACCTGTCACCCTTAGGCTTTCGAATACTGGCCTTTGCCGCCCCCATAGTGCCTTTTTAGGCAAGGCTCAAAAGACAAACCCACCACCGTAAATAGCACAAGTAACCAAAAACTGAGGGTAATACTACTCAACGGCAGAAGTCTAAACCTCAAAATGCACGCACTGGAGGCACTCCTCAGTATGGAGAACATTGATATCTGTGCAGTAACAGAAAACTGGTTTAAGGCTCCAGAGAACACCCCAGCACTACGAGGCTATATCTCATACCTTACCTTTCGGCCACAAAACCCAGACTGAAACACAAAAGGCGGGGGTGTATCCATATTCATCAAGACTACTCACACCTCCAGGTTAGTGGTGCAGCACGATGCATCAGAGATCATCCAAGTGCAACTAACAATGGGTAAAACTGCAATCCAAATTGTAGCTTGCTACAGATCACTCACCATGACCCAGGACCCCCATTCTGCATTTCTGGAAACACTGGGAAATATGAAGGTCCTACCAAACACCCTAATACTGGGTGATTTCAACTACCCAAACATTAACTGGGAGAACTACTCAAGTACTAACTCCCTTGCTCAATGCTTCCTAGAATTTATAAACTTTAATGCCCTGGATCAACTGGTCAGCACCCCCACCAGAGGGAACAACATATTGGACCTGGTCATCACCAACATGGGCGACCGGTGTTCCACACCTGACGTCAACCCCTCGCTGGTTAGATCAGACCATAGACTAATCACTCTGGATATTCACATTCCACCCCCAACCCCAATCAAGGAAACCACCAAGAAAAACTTTTCAAAAGCAAACTTCACATTGCTTATGACCAAGGTGGAAAGGTTCACAGCCCCCATGCCAATGGACAATGCTGTCCAAGCTGCTGAAACCTGTACAAAGGCATTCTATGATCATCTGCAGGAATGCATGGATCATGCTATCCCAAGTAAAACCAAGACTCACTCCTCCAAGAAAAAAAAAAACAGTCTGGTGGACCCCTGCCATAAACAGGCTTTACAATAGAAGGAGGAAACTAGTACAGATAAGAGCAAAATCCCTAGAAGTAAAGACATCCCTGATCAGTATCAGCAAGAAACTACGATCAATCATTAAATTATCCAAGGCTAGCTTTGAAAGAAAAATTGCCAAGGACTCCAAAGATAACCACAAAGCGTTCTTTAGCTATGCCAAGAACCTAAGTGGAAACTCTCAGATCTGCTCTGAGTTGGTGCAGAATGGCACAAAATACACTGAACTGACTGATATTGCCAACATTTTGGCAGACAGATTCAGTGCAAACTTCACACCTCTCTCACCCCCTAAAGGGCCCATAATCATACCAGAAGAATGTAAGGCCCCAGCAATCACTGACACACAGGTTAAAACAGCACTATCCAAAGCCTAAAACACAGCCTCAATTTGACCGGACGGTGTCCCAGGCTGTGTCTTACAAGAGCTCCAAAATGAACTAACCCCTCACCTAAACACACTGTTCAAACTCTCTACAGGCTACATACCCACAGAGTGGTGCACAGCAACAGTTATCCCACTCCACAAAGGTGGCACTACAATGGATCCCGGGAACTATCACCCTATAAGCCTGACTAGCCTGGTCTGCAAGGCTATGGAGCGCATCATCATGGAACTCATTAACAGAGACATTGGGAACCTCCAAACTTTGGACCCCACCCAGTTTGGCTTTGTTAAGGGCAGATCATGCCTCCTAAACCTGGTGGACTTCTTTGAGACAGTTACCAAGGAATGAAATGAGGGTAAGGAGGTCCACACAGCCTACCTAGACCTCGCAAAGGCTTTCAACACCATTCACCATTCTGGTATTATAGACAAACTCACCAACCTGAACATTAACTCCTACATCACAAGATGGGTTGCAAATTAGCTCATGGACATAACCCACACAGTGAGAGTTGCAGACTCTAGGTCCGACTCTAAACCGGTTACAAGTGACGTCCCCCAGGGCTCAGTCCTAGGACCCCTCCTGTTCGGTATATACTTCTCAGAGGTACAGGCAAGCACAGGAGGACTTTGGCTGACCAAGTTCACAGATGACTGCAAACTAGGGGCCATAATTGATTCTCTGTCTGATACAGACACCCTCCAGAAGGGTCTCACTGAGACGGATACCTGGTGTCAAAATCATGGCCTCAAGCTGAATACCAAAAAGTGTATAGTCATCCCCTTTGGAAAAATCAAAGTACCCGCGAACTACCACATAGGTGGTAGCTCCCTAAATACAGCAAAAATAATAAGGGATCTGGGGACCCAAGTAGATAGCAATCTCTCCTTTGATAATTATTTTGCCAAGGTGGTTAGAAAATCCTTCTATGTGGCCCACGTAATCTGAAAAAGGTTTGCATCCAGAACAAAGGAGGTTATTGTGCCTCTCTACTTATCACTTATTAGATCCATTATAGAATACAATGCTCCATTTGGGATGTACCTTACAAGACACCTGCAACAGCTGGAAAGACCACAAAAGTATCTCACCAAGAGGATTACTGGCCTCAAACAGATGACCTATGCAGCCCGACTAAAGAAACTCCAGCTGTACTTGGTTGCATACTGTTTACTCAGAGATAAAATCTGCTTGACATACAAGGCCATGTCCAACCCAGAATTGATGGATATGCTCCACCTAAAAAAAAACAAATCCCTGAGAGCCACATGCTCTAGGGGATATAAACCTTACCACAAAGATAAATAGAATGTGCTGGAGGGATAGATTCCTGACCCAGAGACTCCCCATGCTTTGGAACAAGATTCCAATATACATCAGGCAGAGCCCCTCACTAGCACTCTTCAAGAGAAACCTTGACGGGTGGATGGGAAACAGAAAATTTACTCCGGGATCACTGCAATGGCTCTGCTGGACAGAGGCACAGGGAACTAATGGCTCTGCTGGTCAGAGGCATAGGGAACTAATCTAAGGTGTTGGTGAAAGCTAACACACTCTGGCTAGGCTTATAAATGCCCTTGGGCAGATAGCCTAGTACTTACCTATGAACCTATGAACCTATGTCCTAGTCGGACTTTCCCAGTCAACAAATGTAGAATAAATAAATAAATAAATAAATACTGCGTAAGTGTGTAACTCCTCTTTTCTTTGCATACATGACTAAGATTGTAACTCCTTTTTCCTTTACATACACCTGTAAGTGTGTAAGCCCTCTTCCCTTTACATACACATGTGACTGTGTAACTCCTTTTCCCTTTACATACACGTGTGACTGTGCAACTCCTCTTCCCTTTCATACATGTGTAACTGTGTAAGCCCTCTTCCGTCTACATGCACATGTGACAGTGTAACTCCTCTTCCCTTTATATATGTGTAAATGTGTAACTCCTCTTCCCTTTACATACACGTGTGACTGTGTAACTCCTCTTCCCTTTCATACATGTGTAAGTGTGTAACTCCTCTTCCCTTTACATACACGTGTGACTGTGTAACTCCTCTTCCCTTTCATACATGTGTAAGTGTGTAACTCCTCTTCCCTTTACATACACGTGTGACTGTGTAACTCCTCTTCCCTTTCATACATGTGTAAGTGTGTAACTCCTCTTCCCTTTACATACACGTGTGACTGTGTAACTCCTCTTTCCTTTACATACTGGAGCATTTCTCCCCGGGCCTCCACTGAAAATATCTGTCCTAGTCAGACTTCCCCAGTCAACAAATGTTAAATAAATAAATAAATACTGTGCAACTCCTTTTCCAGTTTCTTACATGTGCAAATGTGTAACTCCTCTTTTCTTTGTATACACTTATGTGTGTAACTTCTCTTCCTTTACATACACGTGACTGTGTAACTCCTCTTCCCTTTACATACATGTGTGTGTAACTCCTCTTCCCTTTACATACGTGTGATTGTATAACTCCTCTTCCCCTTACATACACGTTTAAGTGTGTAACTCCTCTTTCCTTTATATATATGTGTAAGTGTGTAACTCCTCTTCCCATTACATACACTTGTGACTGTGTAACTCCTCTTTCCTTTACATACATGTGTAAGTGTGTAACTCCTCTTTCCTTTATATATACGTGTAAGTGTGTAACTCCTCTTTCCTTTACATACATGTGTGTGTAATTCTTCTTTCCTTTACATACATGTGACTGTGTAACTCCTCTTTCCTTCACATACACATTTTATTTTATTTATTTACTTAACATTTGTTAACTGGGAAAGTCCGACTTGGAACAAAGCCAATTTTTAGTGGAGGCCCGGGAGAAATGCTCCAGACGCATGTCTTTTAAAGTGGGAAGAAACCCACATGAATGAAGGGAGGACATGCAGACTCCGCACAGAAGGCACCCCAGCTGAGAATCGAACCAGAGAACCTCTTGCTGTGAAGGGACAATGCTACCGCTGCACCACTGCGGCATCATGTAACTGTGGAACTCTTCTTCCCTTTACATACAGGTGTAACTGTGTAACCTCTTTCTGATTTACATACATGTGTAACTGTAATTCCTCTTTCCTTTAAATACATGTGTAGCTGTATAACTTCCCTGCTGTATGTGCTTCTATTCAGGCACTGCATTATCCAGCAATTATCTATGCCCAGCAGAGTTATCTAGGCACTGTGTTGTCCTATTATCTGTACCAGCAGAGTTATCCAGACACTGTGTTATCCTGCTATTATCTCTGCCAGCAGAGTTATACAAACACTGTACTGTCCTGATATTATCTTTGCCCACCAGTTAACCACACACTGTGCTGTTCTGTTTCTAGGTGAGCAAACATTGGCACCTAGACACTCTGATGTTCTGTCTATTGCACCAGGTACTGGTATGATTTCTTTCTACTCTTACAAAGCCTTCTGTCTGGCCCAATGACCTTCTATTGCTGCTTCTGTTGACATAACCATCCTCCCACAGTGCTGGCACCTTGCTGCCCCACTTTCACTCAAATAAGGGGCATAATGCAGTATGTTCCTACATTATTGGTATTAGTGATGTGCAAAGCCTATACTTTTCTGCAGCAGAACTGTCTGGAAAAACACAGGGAACATTTACAAACATAATAATATAATATTCAGAAACATACTTGTGAGATTTTTCCTTTTACTTCTTGGAGCACATTAATTCCAAGAAACTGTAATAGAAACTGATAGTGTCACACTGGCACTACTGCTTCACATTCCAAACAGCCTATTTTTAAAATATTCAGATTATAGATTATACTTAATGTTGACTAAGTGATTTTTTTCCAGACTTCATCATGGTATATTTATTATCCCAGCAGCTTCGGAATGTAGATTAAGCTGTAATTGTGTATGTTCACCTGCTTACATGTAATTAAAAGGTAGATATTGCAGGAAGAAAGTCTTTTCAAAAATGAATTCTTTAGAGCATTCTTCTTAAAACTCTATTGATAAGACTACATGACATGGTTGTCATAGTGACTTCATCAGTCCAGTGTATTCAAAGTCCTCCCTGTGTATAACATTTTAAATTGTATCAACATCTCCCACCCCTGTTTTTTCTCCTAGTTTATTATTTTCATGGGTTTAGATAGGTTCAAATCCGTCCAACCACACACACTAAACTGCTAGGCATGGAAATAGACAATAACCTGAGGTTTGACATCCACATAGCACAAACCATTTAAGAAAGTTAATAAAAAACTTGGTCTCCTCTACCGGAACAAACAGTTTATGACAAAACGCACCAAAGTAACCATCGCAAGGACTCATCTTCTATCCACCCTCCTCTATGCTTCTCCCATCTTGACCAATCTCTGCCAAACTGATCTAAATAAAATGGAATCTTGCTGCAACAAGATTGCCAAGTTTGCTACTGAAGCCTCATATAGGTCCCACCACTGTCTATCCCTTAAGCAACTCAACTGGCTTGAGTTGCCTCATATACTTCTACTCAATCAACTCTCTGTAGCGTACAAACTCTACTACCTTCCTGAGATAACTTCATCACTTCAGCACCTAATTCAGCCCCACATTCCCTCTAGAGCCTTAAGATCTAGTAACCATAACCTTATAACCATCATCAAACATAAAATGAAGCTGGTACGTCCCTCTTTGACAACACCATTGCCAAAACCTGGCACACACTTCCAAGCCAAATAACTTCTACCACCTCCTTTAGTCAGTTCAAAAAACTTCTGAAAATCAACTTTCTAAGTAACTGGCTATAATCATGCCACTCACCAGTCTAATCCATACCAAGAGAATTTGTCAGGGTACAGCTATGTATAAACAGTTTCTCCCCTGAAAGCTTTCAAACCTGTATACATTTACCTTACAAAACTTATAACTGCAAAAGAAAAAAAAAGTACCTCTGATTGTCTACTGTAAGAAATGTTAATCACTAGCATGATGTCCTGATGTGTATATATGCCATAAGTATGTATGTTCTACTTCATTTTACTTTCATGTAATGTATTGTAATGTGAAGTTTTTCTCCCCGGGCCTCCGCTGAAAATGGACCTGTGTCCAGTCGGACTTTCCCGGTAAACAAATGTAAAATAAAAATAAAGTAAAAATAGATATTCAATGGCCTAGTAGTTTTTTAGTGTTGTAACCTCTACACCTTCTGTATTATTTTAGTTGCTTTTCCTTGAAGGGCTTTTATCTTTTCTTTGGATTTTAATGTGCATTTCCCAAAACAACATTTAACATTCAGTATGGAGTCATGCCAGAGATTTGTACAAATGAAACATTGCCCTGCTTGTGTTGTCAGATTCTCTTTTTGTTCATCTTAGTGTCTTGACAAAAGCAATGAATGTTTGCATGGTACTGACTAGTTTGTTTAAGGATATCACAGATAAAACTCCCAAATCTCATTACTCTGCTCAGTCACTTGGCTTGACCCCTTTAAGTCAATAAATTGTTCTAAAGCTATTGTAAGCACGATGTATTACTTTAAATTCCTTGGTGCTAAATTTCATTTGTCAGATAATGGACTATTGTTCTGAGTCTTCACTACTTCTTCACATTTCATGTAGGGGGAGGAGGAATTTTGTGACTTGATTCAGTATAAAGAAACAAGAGAAAGATCACAAATCATCTGAAAACTGTGTATTTAACACTTGGAAAGACTGTTTAGTAAGTAACATTTTTGAGTCTAATGTACTCAGAGGCTGAGGTGGTTATCACTGGAGCTACACACTGGATGAAATTACAAATAATTAGATTGCTAAAATGAAGAATAAAAAAACATAGTGTAACATACTATGTTAACAGAGAGAAGATTAAGGCCATGAGCTACTAATGAGCTTCATCTTGTATTCCTTGGTTAGAATCCTTCAGTCTTCATTTGCTTAGTGTGACTCTGTGCGAGTCACTTAATTACTCCCAGGTCACCCCTAAAACATGCAATTATACTTAATGACTGGATTAACAAATGAATAGAATGAAAATAAGAAGTCACAAAGGAGTGGTAGATGTGGTGGGGAGACACGGGGGGTTATGCCCCTTGAAGAATCACAGCCTACTGCTTGAATTACAGAGTTTTCCTTTGAAATGCAAATGATTTTTAGTCCAAATGTACCCATTTTTGCATATTTGTAGATCTGTTGCTGCAAAGTTACTTTTAATGCCAAGATGTAGACAGCAGCTGCTAATCCGGCCTTCGAGGATTTTAATTCTGAAGATCAGAATGCTGCAGGTATTAAAGGCAGTCGATTACAAATGACTAATTAGGCTGGAAATGAGGAATATCATTTGGGTACTTACTACTCCAGGGTTACTTAAGCAAAATACAGAGTCCAAAAATGTAAAAATCTGTTAAGTGCAAAGCTCTGACGTAAATTAACTCTGTTAGGTTAAATTATTCCCATCTGGCTCATCAGGGGACTTTGTCTCAGAGGTGCAATGGCTCAGACTGACTCCCAGGGCAGAAAGTGGGAATAATCCAGGGCAGTCCAACGATGAGAAAAATAATTGTTCCATGTATTCTGAATAGGAGGATTACTTTGGGATCCAGGGAGAAATGGACATAATATGCAAAGAATCTTTCCAACCAGCTCCAGGGAGAATTGACATAATATACCCAGAATATTTCCAGCCAAGTGAGAGGTGCACGCTTCTGTGGAGATTACTACGATGATCCTGGTGATGAAGGCCTGTTGGTACACTGGAATGTGGTGCATGTGATTTGGAGAAAAAGCAACCTGTTTCTATAATATCAGCTACCTGCATCAGGCACTGTCTGTAAAGCATCTGCTTGATATGTCCCTGACTGATGGTTACATTGTATTACAGAGATAATTATTCACTTAATTAAGTAATAAAAGATTTATTTACTGGCTAGGTGGGCTGGTCCATGGACCCTTTTCAGCCATGACTCATGTCTGAGGCAGTACAATAAAATTACAGTAGTACTTTGTGAAATAGTGACTTAGAAACATGGTGTACAATTTAAGTATAATTAGATTTACAGTGTTTGTACATTGAAAGTGAATTAATAAATGGAGACGAGAAGGTAATTTTCAGGATGACATAAGCCAGGCAATAAAGGACAGAGACAGAGAGAGAGAGAGAGAGAGAGAGAGAGAGGGTAGAAGAGAGAGTGAAACTTAGCAGAAGAAAAGCACTTGCATTGGGAAATTTCATAATTATGGTTTAGGGCTGCTTTTCCGAGCATATTCAAGCTTAAGTCAAAATGTGATGGTAGAAAGAGTTGGTCTGTCTAGTGTACCCATCTGGGTACATCATAGATCAAGCTTCTACTTCCTCCCATGCAGAGTTTTCAACCCCTTTCTAGCTCTGTATTCATATTCCTGTGGATTCAAAGTCAACCACCCACTCAGGTTGTTTGTTCAAAGTGTCCACAACTCTCTCTGTGAAAAAAATGCTTTCTTGGGTTCAGGTTAAAGTGTGTATTACCAAACTGTATTAGATAGCCCCTTCTCCTTTATCTGTCCTAACAAATTTGTTGCACCTCTTTATACAAGTTGCAGTTCTCCCTCTCTGTCTGTTATTGTCCAATGATTACAACTCTAGTGATTCCTGATGTTCTTTGTATGTCTTTCCCTCCATTACCATGATGCCCTTGTGGCTTTCTTCTGGATGCTTTTCAGATATTTTGCCTTCTTTTCCTTGGAGGGTCTCCAGAACTGTACAGAACATTCTAGATGTGGTCTCATCAGCATGGGACAGAACAGGAGCACAACCACTCAGTCACTGGAATCATCTTTGTTTTGCAAAACAGAGTCCAGTACTTTGTTGGCTGTTCCTGCTGGCCTCTCTTCTTGTGCCATTTGGTCTAAAGCTGGTGTGATGATCATCTCTATGTCCTTTTCAGTTACCTTTTCTCCTATGTTAGCATCTTGTAAATGTTATGCCACATTCAGGTTGTTTAGTCCAAAAGTCAGCACCTTCCACTTACCTGCATTGAGCTTCTGCTGCCACCTCTCTCCCTACTTGTAGAAGACTTCAAGGTCTCTTTTCTGGACTCCCCTCTCTAGTGGTCCCAGCTTTGGGGTCATCTGCAGTTTAGTTTAGTCTGTCTATTTGTCAGCCTGTCTGAGATATTAGAGACTAATATGTTGAATAGATAAGCTCCAGCACTGACCTTTAATGAAATCCACTGTTTACTTCCATGGTCCCTGACAACCTTCCCTAACCATAAAGCTTAGAGCTCTTCCTCACAGCCATTCCCCCAACTCATTTAAAAAGATTCTGCTCAACTGCTAGTCCTTACATCTTACCAGGTCATCTTTAATTTGATACCAAGTCATGGGCCTTACCAGATGTCCAGAAAGACCAGATCTACTGGCAAGTACTTCATCACAAAAACTACAAAAGTTTTGATTGGCAGATTGTCTTGGCAGTGAACTCATGATACTTTTGGTCTTGGAGCTAACTGTCCTCAGGCCTTTCTCTTAGAACCTGCTTCACTACTTTTTACAGTCAATGACATTATACTAACTGATATGCAGTTGTCTAGAATGGTTCTCCTACTTCACTTAAACTAAGAGGACAGCTGAAACTGTTTTCCTATCATCTCATTCAAGATTTTAAAAAATATCCCTAAGATGGTCTGCCAGGGTATTTGTCAGATTTTTGAGTACCCTAATTGGTAGATCATCCAGGCCCTGTGCTTATTCTTGAAAGTAGACCAGCTCCTTTTTATACTTTCTGACTCCATTCTAGCATCTCCTAGTAGTATACTGTCTGTGAATACCAGCCAGATGACTAACATTCATGTTTTGTTCACTGTCTCTTTGTAGATATTTAAATTTTTGGATCTTATGATAAACATGGATGGACAGTGAAGTGGTGTAGCTGTTAGCATTGTTGCCTTACAGCAAGAGGTTCTCTGGTTTGATTCTTGGCTGGGGTGCCTTCTGAGTGGAGTCTTCATGTCCTCCCTGCATTCATGTGGGTTTCCTCGGGGTGCTCTGGTTTCCTCCCACATTCCAAAGACTGTAGATGGATTGGATATTCTAAATTGACCCTAAGTGTGAGTGTGTGCATGTGAGTGTGTGGTGCACCCTCTGAGGAAGGTTGGGCCTTGGGCTAGCAACCTGATCCTGTAAAACCTGTACCTACTATGGAAACAATGAGTGCTGTAGGGCTCTTGTTGACTGATGTGCTGAATGCATGGGAGCGAATCCAGGATCCAGGAGGATGATAAACATGACAGTGCTATATTTTCTAATGCTAATTCTAATTCTATGTTTTCTATTCTTTGAGCCAAAGGGGATGTGAAAGGTTTCATGACTGGCATATAGTTCTGAAGTTGAAAAAAAGTTACACATCTAGAATTTCTGTGGTTATCAATTACCAAAAGTGGTCTGCACTCGCCTCCCGGACATATTCCCTGCTGAAGGAGGCAATTTAGCTGAGCAGAATTAAAGGCTTTCTTCTGTTAGAAGGAACCTCCTTCCTCAGGGTTGTGTTTTTATGAATAATAATAAAAATAATTATTATTATTATTATTATAGCAATAATAATAATATTTGTCAAACTGAGCTTAATTGCCATTTATAAAGTTCAAATATCTCAGTGAAAATTCTAACTAAAAGACAAAATTAATATACTCTTATACATTGCATTTTTAAAACCCTTTCACTTTAATTCTTGAGCAAGTGATGTCTTAATTCTGTAGGCACAGTTAAATAAGCAGGTAAATCCATAACTTGTTGTTGAGATGCTTATAGAATATGCAATATCTACCCATCATATTTATACTAAACTTCACAACAAAATTTCTATACAAAATCTAAGAACATAATGAACAACAGGTTCACTGGCAACAATGGCTATCTCTCCCCTGCTACTTTCCTAGACCAATCTAAAGCATTTGACATGGTCCCACACAAACAACTTACCTCTGTCCTCAATAGCCTATACTTCTCTCAATCAGTCACCAACTGACTTCAGAGCTACCTGTCTGACCACCAACAATCCGTTGTATGGCAGAATGACATATCTCCCCAACTACCTGTCTCCATAGGGGTTCCCCAAGGATCCATCCTTGGACCCCTACTCTTCTCTGTTTTCACCAATAATCTAGCCTCTGCCACCAAACATGGCACACTCATACAATATGCAGATGACTCAACCATCATCTGCTCAGCCCAGTCCCTACCCAAACTGCAAAAAGTCACACAGGAAGCCTTTTCCTCTGTTGAAACTTGGTTATCCGATGCCCTATTAATACTCAACCCAAATAAAACTAAACTACTCATCTTCCAACCCACCAAACATACTCAAAACAACTCTCACTTTAACATCACAGCAAAAGACAACACCACTATATACCCAACTGAACACACCAAATTGCTAGGAGTGGAAATAGACAATAAACTAAAATTTGACATTCACATATCCATGACCATAAAAAAAGTCCACAAAAAACTAGGAGCGTTATACAGAAATAAGCAACTTCTCACCAAAGCAGCAAAGATTTCAACAGCAAATTCCCACCTTATCTCCACCCTACTTTATGCCTCTCCAATATATACCAACCTAAGGCAATGCGATCTAAACAAGCTAGAGATCTGCTACAACAAAATTGCCAAATTCGCCACAGGGGCATCCTACCGTAGTCACCACTGTCTCTCACTTGCTGAACTGGGCTGGCTTGAACTCCCTCACCTCCTTCAATGGTATTAACTCTCACTTGTCCACAAACTAATAAACCATCCACTAAATGTCCCATCCCTCCAGAATCTACTCCAATCCTATCGCACCACCAGACCACTAAGATCCAGCAACAAAAATCACTTGCAGATCACTAAAGCCAATAACTCTGCTGGTGAAGCACTATTCTCTTGCACCATAGCCAAATTATGGAACTCCCTCCCACCCACAATTAACTCCGTTCCATTATGCACCCACTTCAAAACTGTACTAAAAGCGCACCTAAAAACATGCTGGCTATGCCCTTGCAACTCCCACTCTAAAATCACCCACCCCATCCAACCACTACCTTTCTTTCCACTCCACTAACTACCTTGATTATTGCAAGCTCAGATGCTTATAAGCCTAGTACTTATTATACAGCAGGAACTTCTTATTGTAACATGTGTTAATGTCTGTTATGTACTTCACAGATAAAGATTCTAGTTGTCTACTGATGTACTATGTTCTTCATCTGTAAATATGTTGTAAGTAATTGCTATGTTATTATTGTAAATCTCTATGTAATCCAATGTAACAACAGTCTATTTATTTTAACTGTGGAGCTTTTCTCCCCGGGCCTCCACTGAAAATGGACCTACGTCCAGTCGGACACTCCCGGTCAACAAATGTAAGTAAATAAATAAATAAATAAACAGGTAAAACAAGAAAAAAAATCTGCAACTTTCAAGTATATTGTAATGTAGTTATAAATTTAGAAACTTATTTATAGGAGGCCATGCAGACTGCGGTGGTGGTGCTGCGGTTGCGTTGTCGCCTCACAGTTAGATGTTGCATGTTCGATTCTCAGTTAGAGCGTCTTCTGTGTGTCGACATGCATGAATGGGCATTCCTTCGTTGAAGGTTGTGCGTTAGGCCCAGCAAGCCAGCACGTAAAAATCTACTGCCAGTCATTAGCGGACCGGAGTTCCGCTGTGGCGACCCCTAACCGGGAAAAGCCAAAAGACAGTTTATTTATATGAGACCATGCAAGCTTAACCCTCTGCCCCAGGTAGAACGTACTAAAAAATAACTATCGTTCCATTTCTCAGACCCAAACAAAATCTGCATTTACCATCTTAATCCTACTGCATTCCATTCTACTGCTTATGTAATTTACAACAATTATTGATTCAACACAATTTTTTTCTTAAAACTGTTCACATGGCAATCAACCCATCTTTGTGCATATGCAAGCTTATATTTGCACCTACTCCGGTGAAGCCATTTGCTGACACATTTAGTCCATGAAATTTTCCTAGATACCGTCTCGTATTGTCTGTCTAATTCTTTCATCTATCTGGAAATATCTGCTAATCATGGGACTATGTGGATTTCCATTTGACTGTCTTTTTTTTCATAGACTGTCATCACACTAAACAACAATGCTTTGTCATTTTTTTTAGTTGCTTGTATTTGCTTATTGTACCCCAACAGGAACAATGAATGTGATAGTGTCACCTCAGATTGTAATAATTCTCACTCCTCTAGTTTATAGGTTCATAGGTAGGTACTAGGCTATCTGCCCAAAGGCATTTATAAGCCTAGCCAGAATGTGTTGGCTTTCGCGGCCCCCTTAGATTAGTTCCCTGTGCCTCTGTCCAGCAGAGCCACTGAAGTGATCCCTGGGGTAAACCTTCTGTTTCCCATCCACTCGTCAAGGGTTCTCTTGAAGAGTGTTAGCGAGGAGCTCTGCCTAATGTAGATTGGAATCTTGTTCCAAAGCATGGGAAGTCTCTGGGACAGGAATCTATCCCTCTAGCACGTCCTATTTATTGCTGTGGTGAGGTTTAGATCCCTAGAGTGTGTGACTCGAGGGGATATGGTTTTCTTTAGGTGGAGTATGTCCATCTATTCTGGGTTGGACATGGCCTTGTATGTCAGGCAGAGATCACCTTTGAGTAGGCGGTATACAACCGAGTACAGCTGGAGTTTCTTCAGTTGAGCTGCATAGGGCATCTATTTCAGGCTAATGATCCTCTTGGTGAGGTACTTCTGTGGTCTTTCCAGCTGTTGCAGGTGTCTTGTAAGGTACATCCCAAATGGGGCATTGTACTCTATGATGGGTCTGATGAGTGATGAGTAGAGGGGCACAATGACCTCTTTTGATCTAGATGTGAACCCTTTTGTTATTAGGTGGGCCACATAGAAGGATTTTCTAACCACTTTGGCAATGTGATTATCAAAGGATAGATTACTATCTACTTGGGTCCCCAGATCCCTTATTACATCTTCTGTATTTAGGGAACTACCAACTATGTGGTGGTTTGTGGGTACTTTGTTTTTTCCAAAGGGGATGACTATGCACTTTTTGGCATTTTGCTTGAGGCCATGATTTTGACACCAGGTATCCGTCTCAGTGAGACCTTTTTGGCAGATATCTGTGTCAGCCGGAGAGTCAAGTATAGCCCTTAGTTTGCAGTCATCTGCGAACTTGGTCAGCCATAGTCCTTCTGTTCTTGCCTGTACCTCTGAGAAGTATATACCGAACAGGAGGGATCCTAGGACTGAGCCCTGGGGAACTCCACTTGTAACTGGTTTAGAATTGGACCTAGCTCCCAAAACTCTCACCATGTGGGTTCTGTCCGTGAGCCAGTTGGCAACCCATCTTGTGACATAGGGGTTTATGTTCAGGCTGGTGAGCTTGTCTATAATACCAGAATGGGGAATGGTATCAAAGGCCTTTGCAAGGTCTAGGTAGGCTTTGTGTACCACCTTTCCCTTATCTATAGCCTTGGTAACTGTCCCAAAAAAGTCCACCAGGTTTAGGAGGCATGGTCTGCCCTTAACAAAGCCGAACCTGGCAGGGTCCAGTGTTTGGAGGTTCCCAATGTCTCTGTTAATGAGTTCCATGATGATGCGCTCCATAGCCTTGCAGACCAAGCTAGTCAGGCTTATAGGGCGATAGTTCCCGGGGTCTGTTGTGGCTCCATCTTTGTGGTTTAAAGTTATTTGACTTATAACATGACCAAAATCCAGTTTGCAATCCCCCAAAACATCATTTCAGTAGCTACAATGTCTTAAATGCATCATAGAAAACATTAGACTTTCTCAACATGGTGTTGAAAATTATTTGTGTAGAAACTTCCATATGAGTATGCTAAACATCCTTGAATTAGTCATATACCCAAGACCACATAGAGGATTCAGTTTCAGTTTCCTGATAGTTCTTGCCACTTCTATAACAGTTCCTTATACCCACTCACCATAGCATCCTTATTGGTCTTATATGCACATCTAGCCCTTCCTGTCATTAGAAGTACTTCCCATATTGTTTCCAGTATCACAGAGTCCACCACTGAGGGGTCCAACAAGTCAGTTATTCCCAGCCTTTTATCTGTTAACTTTTCATCCTTCAAACTCCAGCCTCAGCATGTGTAATAAAGCATAATTATGTGAAACCTGCTTCCACATGCCACCATTCACCTGACCACCAAAGCTGCTCCTCACTGTTTAACTGTGTCTGATGTGCCCGCCTTCTTTTCAAACAACCCTCACCTTAACAAGCAAATTCCTGCATTTATTTGGTATCTATAAGTTCAACAACCAAGGTCATAATAATTTTTCATTAAATAATAACTTTAATTCTAGCAAAACTGCTTAATCACAAGCTGGTTCAACTCCATATTCCCACAATACAAGTCTTTCAAATTTCTAGTGGTTATCACTTGGCATTAGTGCAGTCTAACATTATAAATCATCAACAAGTATGAAATATTCACCTGTGTCACCTCAAAAAATATAGCTCAGGATTTTGGACATTTAAATTTTCCACTTCCTTTTAATTTATAAGCTTTTACCATGGTACCCTAGTCTTTCATAGATTTACAGATCCAAGGTAAAGTTAGTCATTATTTTCTTTATTGATAAAAAAAGTGAAAGACTTATTGGGAATGCTTAAAAACCTTCAACAGTAGTGTCACCACAAGAAAGTATATTGTATGTATCCTTTGATCCAGTTGTAGTCCTAATAACTTCCATTATCTAAAGTCATCCTTTAATATTTTTTGGTTAATTCTTCATACATTTTATAGTTAATGAAATGGCCACTGAAGCACCTATCCAGGCTAATAAATATTCTAGGTGAGAAGATTCCCACAGACAACCATATTGTGTTTTTGGGTGTCATAGGGAGCATAATTCACAGCTAATGTCTTCATCTTTTTTTTTTAAACAAGAAACATCTTTATTAAATTATCATGTATGACATAGGCAATAATACTTTTATATGAATGAAAACAAACCATATTGAAATAGTTGCAAACATTATACATCACATACCATACTGACATACCTTTAGTTGGAAACATTATACTTCACTTATAATCTATCCAGTTATTGTCAAACATTACATAGCTCATTCAGATCCTGCCTTCCTTTAAGCCTCATTCCTCCTCTGCATGTATTGTTCCCGCAATTCCCATTTTTTCTATGTAAGTTGCATTAACCCTTTTCTAAAGATCCCAGTTCCACTTGTTGTAGCCCAAAAAATCATTACCTTAGTTATACCAATTTACAAACACAGTATCTTTGACAGAGTAATCTGCAGGGAATCTTCAAAGTCTGACAACTTATTGTAATCCCAGAAAATATGTTCCCAATTACCCTTTCTTCCCCAGCACACCTCCAACATTTGCTGTCTATGTCTATTGAGGAAAAATTCTTTGGAGTCTACTAGGAGTATAAAAATACCTATGTAAACAATTCCAAGTAAAGATCCTAAATCTTCTTATCTTTGTTCCATATTTGGGAGACATACATATATTCCCCCATTGTTTCTTTGTGAAGTGCTTATCCAGTCTCCCTTCCCAATCCTTTCTAACATCATCCGATTGATTCTTATAGTTATCATGCAATATTTTGCATGGTCTACTAATTTTTCCCTTTTTAACTGCAGCTTCTTTTCTAGATTCTACTAAAAACTCTACCAGTGCTGGTCTTTCACTTAGGATCCCCTTATTTCTTTCACTTTGGCTAAACTCTGATATCAATCCTTGATAGGAAAGGCAATCTCTATCCTGCAGTCCAAATAAATTCTTGGCCTCTTCCCATTCTATCACCCTTTCCTTTCTAATTATTTGTTCCCAATACCTTGTTTTTTTGGCCAGTTTTTTCCAATAAATTCACGCCCCTCTTGTCTATTGTCTGTATCCCTAATTGCAGTTATCCCTATCGGTAGCATCTCCTTTCTATATTCCCATGTTGACTTAGTTCTTGGAAAGCTTTTTTTCTACTTTATGAATATAATATTCTGTATGGTTATTATTATTCTCCTCAAGGATCTGCATCCAAATTCCCTATCTCTTCTTGTTTCTTGAGCTTCCCTCTGTTTCATCATCATCCCTTTCCACTTTGAATTATAGATTTCTGCTTGATCTATGTATAGGAACCTTAACTGTGTAGCTCTGAAATTCCCCTTCAAATTAGGTAATCCCAAAGCACCTTGTTCTATTGGAAGAATCAGCTTATCCCAATTGACTCTTGACATCTTCCCCTTACAGATAAAATCCTTCAGCTCTTTATTAATTGCTATCAACAACTTCTCCTCTGGTTCATAAAAATATACCTGACCTGTGTATACATATAAAGGGACTGAAACATTTTAACTGCTTGCATCTTGCTATCCATATCCATATAGCAGAGCTTCCAATTTCTCAGTTTTTGTATTATCTGGTGTTTAGTCTCTTCCCACATGTCCTTAGCTGCTACACTAGAATTATTTTTAATCCATACTCTTAAGTACTTCATTTTGTCATGTCCCCATAAATATGGATATTGCTGAACTAATTTGTGCATAGGTACCTAATTTACAGCTATTGTCTTTGTTTTAGCTTAAGTAATTTTAAATCCCCAGAAGATTTGAAACTGCCTCAGAATGTTCCACCGCACTGAAATGTCTTTTATGGTTTTATCAGCTATAAAATAATATCATTTGCAAACAAAGCCATCTTTTCTTGACTACCATACCAATTATATCCTTGAACTGAATTTATGAGTCTCTTATTTTCTTTGCCAATGCTTCTAAATATAATGCAAATAACAAAGGGGAAGAAGACACCCCTGCCTGGTTCTTCTGCTCAAACAGAAATTATTAGAGAGGAACCCACACACTTTAATTTTCACCTCTGATATCTCATATATCCTCAGCCTTATAATTTTATCAAGGAATGCAAATGCTTCCATTGCCTTGCTCATAAATTCCAAGCTTACTCTGTCAAATGCTTTCTCTGCATCAAGACCCACCAACAGTGGTATTTTCTTACACTGTGCTTCCTTCTGGATCATTAACATTCTGTTAATGTTGTCAAATGTTTGCCTCTCCTCTACAAAACCACATTGATCCATATCTATCAATTTTGGCATCACCTTTGCCATTCTTTTAGCCATTATAGATATAAACACTTTATAATCATGGTTTAGGATTGAAATGGGCATGTATGAAGCTGGATCTGATGATTCTTTACCCTCTTTAGGTATTATTGCAACCATCGCTTTCTTCCAGGATGTTGGTACTTCTCCTCTTAAAATATTGTTAAACAAAACCTTCCAGATCTTTATCAGTTTTTTTCCCTCCTAGCTTCCAAACTTGTACAGGAATACCATCTATTCCTGGGGACTTTCCTGTACATTGGTTATATATCACCATTTTTATCTCATCTCCTCCAGTCCTGTTAGTAATTGAGCCTCCTCTACTTCTAATCTTAGCATATTTAATTCTTCCATAAACATTTCCATTTATACTTTTTCTTGATTTTCATTTTTCTCTACTTTATATAGACTTTCATAAATGTTTCTAAATATTTGTAGTACCTCTACATCCTTTCTACTTTCTGTTGCCCGAGTTGTTGTGCTAAATGTTTTTGTGCCCTGGAGTCATTATAAAAAAAAACAGTTGTTTAACAGCAATCTTTCCAAACTCATGCATTTTATCAAGGTAATCCCTTATTTTCTGTTTAGTATTCTGCAGTTGCTCCTCTTCTTGTTCTGTGAGACTCCCCCTATTCTGCAATACTTTAACCTTTGTCAGTCTCCCTAAATAATTCCTGTTACTTCTTAACCATATCTCTCTCTTTCTATTTTCACCCTATTTTTAAACTCCACATTATGTTTATCCCACTCCCTTGCTATATTTTCAGAAGAAATTTTGACCTTTTCTTTTAATTCTCGAATAATTTCCGCTACTCGTTCCTTAAATTCATCTCTTTTCAACAGATAGGTGGCAAAATGCCAGTGTCTCATTTTTTATGTCATTACCCTGCACTTTTATTTAAGTTATTATTGGCTTGTGAACTGAAATAGTTATTGGATGCATATCAAAACTTTAAATTAAAATGCACATGTTCCTGTGAAATATTAGTTATGTCTTGCCTAGCCCAGTTTTTGTATCTTGGGGAATAATATGTAAATACACTTTGAATTCCTACATCAAATATTTTCTTAAATGTCTTTCCTTTGTCATATTTTCTCTTCTGCCCCTGACACATCTTCACTGCTGCAAATCAAATTTCATTCCCCATCTATAAGTTATATTCCCTGATGAAAACTGAGTATTTTCCAGAATTTTCTTAAGCTCCATTTTAGCAGTTTTAGGTGGAATATAAATACATGCCAGTGTAATCCTCCTCCCTTGTCAGTAGCCCCTTAGTACTACAAATCTACCATTTTTATCTTTTTTATCCTCTTATATCTCTAGTGGAGCTCCTCTTGCAATTAATATAAGTTCTCCTCTTTTCCTTTGTCCCAGGTATTCTTCTGAATAACCACCCTGAAAACCTTTCTTTATCAAATTCTCATGTTCATTTCTTTTTGAATGTGCCTTCTGTAACATATATATTTGCAATCTACATTTTAATATAGTTCACTACTCTTTCTTTTTTGCATATATCTGTGAGACCATTAACATTAAAGATAATATAGACAGTGTCATTATGTTAAAAATGTATTATTCCTACCTTTTATGTGTAACCGCTTTTTTAATAACCTAGTTCCATTTTTTGTGTTACATGCATACACTAATGTTTGGCAGGTTGATTTTATATAGTTGTTTCTTGTCATATCCATTTGAGCCTATGTAACATCCTACAAAACCTTTTGTTTTATTGAAAGCCCTCAAACAAAGAAATACACTCCAAATACACCCCTAAAACCTATTATCTTAATACTAACACACAACACTATATATATTTTCAGATATTAAATTTTACCATCATAATAGTAATGATTGTCCCAAATTGACAGATACATTCATAGACTTGAGTTAACCTAAAAGGAAGGTTATCCATGTTAAGACACGTGGTACAGCCTATTCTTAGACAAAGTGCTGTCTGGTTTGTTTTATCTTGATTGCTGTCCCTGATTGGGAAAACACTTGAATGCTTTCAGAAAACATTATCTCCTAGCCATTGAAAGAAAGCCATTGAAAAAAATAAGTATTCTGTTTTTATTGCTCTTTATCAGATTGTCTGCAAGGAGGCATGAGAACCAGATACAAAGTTGCTTCTAGAATCATTTATTCATTTGCTAGAGGAAAGGTTTATTACATTCAATGCCCCTCTTTATTTATTTGCTTTCTCTTAAAACTTGTTACTAGATCAAGCCAAAGGCCTTAATCCTCTCATTCTCTTATGTAAGAATTTGAAAAATCACATCAAATTTTCCTTGAATCATGTTCTTTTGACCATACTTTTCTTCCTTTTCTTACATTGCAGTGCCTACAGTTCTTAAAACTGAACATTGAAAAAAGAAGGAAAAAAACAGTTGCACCTATTTACTTTAGTATCACCATTACACTTGAAAATAACTGAGAAAACTTTACCTTACAACATGCAAATTATATCACACATCATAAACATGCTACTGTTAAGGAAAAAATGTTTTACTTATAGCTAACCCTCTCCTTCCTGTTCACCTGTCCTAAGTGTTCTTCCAAACATTAATGATGTGAAGTAGGGCATATACTTTAGAGTCCCCTACAAGTTTAACAATGTCAAAAAAGAACAATATTTACAGGTTTTCATCATGTTTTACAAGTATAATCAATACTTTGTAATTCCACATTTTTTGTCAATTTATGAGTTGTTGGTTTCATTCCTGTTTATCACCATCTCCCAAATCCAGTCTCTACTTCATTTCCAATGTACCCTCAGTTCTAGTCAACTCTTGTGCTTTTTTCTGTCTCTCAAGCATTTCCATTGAAACAATGGAAAAGGTTTCACTAGCATAGTCTCTATATGGTCTTTACTACCAGAAGAACAAAAAGCAGAATCTCCTTCTGTTTCACAGCTTTTTATTGGACAAACTTTTGTATTTCTTCCTTAGCAGGTTCTGTTTAAAAAAATTATTTTGTCCCTCCAGTAAATAATATTCTGAAGATAGCTAGGTACAGCAGTTTAAATATCATGCCTGCTTCTTGACATTCCCTGATTACTGGAATTAATTTACTCCTCTGCTGCCTGGTGTACAGTGAGTAATCATTTTCCACAAACACTGTACCGTCTCCCACTTTTAGCACTTTGTCCTTCTGTCACAGTTTTGTCAGAATCAACTCCTTCTGCTAGTAGGATTGCATCTTTACTATTAAAGGTCAAAGTTGCTTTCTCATGGACAGGTTTGGTGCATACACATGATGTGCCCTTTCAATTATTAACTCCTGCTGTGGAATACCAGTCCAGTTTCTAAGCTGTGCTTTCATAAAACTAATACAATCTGTTCCTCTCAACTTCTTTGGTACAGCAGAAAATCTCAGGTTTCCCTAATTCTTAATTCTATTAATTTTTGAAACATCTCTTCTTGAGCAGTCTACTATTCAGCCAGCCTTTTCTTCATTTCAGTCTTTGATTTTTTTTTAAGTTTTATTTCCTCATCTAAATATCTGTTTAAAGCTTCTATTTTTCCAGCCTTTTGTTATTTGAGTTGATATACTCCATCAGTGCTTCATTTATTTTAATCAACTCTGAGCATATTTGACTTATTTTTTCCTGTAGGTTAGTGGAAGTCGTGTCTTGTGCCAAAGCTGGACCTTGCACTGCTTTTTG
The DNA here is from genome assembly GCF_019279795.1 of Protopterus annectens. Lineage (NCBI taxonomy): Eukaryota > Metazoa > Chordata > Ceratodontiformes > Protopteridae > Protopterus > Protopterus annectens. The sequence goes on from NC_056731.1 coordinate 253,559,766, forward strand.
CTGAACAGCTGCAGAATTCTATCCATTCAGTATTTTTTCCTCACCTTTTGTGATTGATTTTCTTTCAGGTTCCCTGAATTTCTTTTTTCCTGGCATCCAGGCAGTGCACTTACTAGACAGTTAATGACATTTACCCGAAAATACAAGTTTACTGGCTCTCTCTTCTGAGTTTCTGTTTTCACACTTGGAGAGCTGAAATTAAGCTGTTAATCAATGTGCAGCCATCTTGGAAGTCCCACTGTACCTCAGTCTTGCACAGAATAACTGCTGGCATGTTCAATCAGTTGATTTTCGATCAGTTTTCTGGGTTAGACAAGTTGTCCTTTGATAACTTATTATTAATCTGCATTCAGAGTTATCCTTCAGAAATTATAAATAAGTAAATGTTCATTTAAAAGCACAAAGGTAAATGAAAAAGGGAACAAATAAATGATAAGAAGAAAAACAAAGATAAGATGAATGGGGAAAATAAAGGAACATGGAGGGAAGAGAAACAGGAAAGATAATAGATTACAAAACTGTTAAAGTAGTATAAAATGTCAAGAACTTAGTTTATGGTCTAAAACATAGCATTTTTGCCAGTATTAAAATATTTGCTGTGAGGCTTTTCTGTGAGGTGATTTGTGAAATATGCTTTACTGTAAGTGGGTCAAATATTATTTTAACAATATGGAGGAAGTAATTCCAAATGGCTGGCACAGTTTCAAAAGATGGCACCAAAGTTTTTTTATTTTTTTATTTTAGAGAATATTGTGTTGAAATTATTATTAATATTATTTTAATAAATTAGCCTGAGATGGAGGGGAAGTACTAGTTTTGATCTAGTATTTTAAAGACAGAAACTGAAGTATTTTTCTTTCAGTTATTTATAAATTACTATCTCTTTGAATAAGGATGTACTTAAGCTACGTAATGAGACAAGGTAGTAATTTGATTACAGTAGTTTTAAGTATATTAGTGTTGCTGAATGAATTTAATATGTTTAAAGGCATACCACTCAACTCTCCAGATTTTCACAAAATGTCCAGGTTATTGTTTCATATTTTTGGTCTGTCCCTTAAAAAATGTTTAATTTTCTGGCAAATCATTGAGAATTGAAGTCACTACATAATGACAAACATTTGAGTTTTAGATTTCATACCTTCAGAAAATTCATGTTAAAACAAAACCTGTTATTTTAGCATCTTTCTAAGTTTATAGGAACAATATTTAAAATATGTCCCTATTTTGGGCCTTTGTATCCCCATTATGTTTGGCTTTGTCCAAATGACTTGAGCTAAGAGTTTGAGATGTATGATTAAAGGTAAGATATGTTAGAATTTTGTTTTAAAGATAATTGTTTTCTTCATCATGGTGATTACAACTGAGGAATAGATCTAGCCAGACACCTTGGTATTTCGGCTCAGGGCCTTTAGCTACTGAGCAATGTTATTAGTGATTTAACATTTGCATGTCTTTGTGGGGTTCCAAATAACACAAAATGGATTTTGTTGGACATATTGGCTAGCTGATGGTAGTGAACTGTAGCAAATTGGCATCCCACCTAAAAATGATTCCTGCCATATGCCTGCATATTGTTAACATGGAGCCCAGTACCTCAGAGCTATAAACTGGATAAAGTGCACACTGAAAACTCAATGAATGAATGAATGAATGAATGAATGCATGAATGAATGAATGATGGAATGTTCTGAGCAGCAGTTGCTTTTTCTAGTATTTACTTGGACAAGGTTACCATTGTGTATAGTCATTTTTAAAGCTGGCAGTTCTTGAGAAAAGTGATTAAGGAAGTGTAGAAATGGAGCTGCCTCGTGTATACTGACAACCACTTGCTCCTAAAGCAAACAAATAGAGTATGTGAGAGATGTAACTATACCATGAAGTTAGAATCAGTCCTCTCACTTAACATCAAACAAGACATACAAGAGGTTGTCAGCACACATACCTTCCCTCTCACACAAGAGAAGGTCATGACAAATGCCACATAAACCCACATACATGGAGGTACTCACTAAGAGTCTACCAAAAGTGCAAACAACATAAACATGCTGGCACATGAACAGAATCCATCACCACACATAACAACACACATATCAGTGTCTTAACAATTAAGGCCCCACGGCAAAACACCTCAAAACTAATTTTTTTGGTTATAGGCGACTCAGTAGTGAGACCCACAGATGTCTCCTAAGCTGCCTGTGAGTTACCAGGATCTGTCAAATCACATATGCACTTAAGTCCATCAGCAACAATTACCATTGTGACTCTGACATAGTACATGTTGGCGTGAATGACTTGAGATGTATATCTCTGGACTATATGAGGAGAGACATGACTGAACTCTTAGATTATGTGTTCAAAGCAGGTATGTCCCTAGCCCTAAGCAGCATTCTAAATTCACTGAGGATGATGCCACAATGCAGGCAAGAAAATTATTGATTTCAATAATTGGCTTAGCTTTTGTGGTCATCAGTCCATGCTACTTTGCCAGAGATGGCCTTTACCTGTCTCCTCAAGGCTTTCAGATACTGTTAAAGACACTTGCTTCCCCAATAGTGCCTTATTTTAGGCAATGTCCAAACAACAAAACTTTTGACATAAAGAAATCCACTAAAGACAAACTCTAGGTCATGCTACTTAGTGCTTAAACAGTAAACTGTACTCCCTGGAAGCACTCCTCACCTTAGAAGATGCTGATGTTTGTGCAGTCACAGAGACTTGGTTCAATGCCACTGAGAGCACCCCGGCCATACAAGGCTGCAACGCCTTTCACATGTTCAGACCCCAAAACGAGCATGAAAGAATCAAAGGTGGAGATGTATCCATCTTCATTAAATCCAAATGCACCTTGAGATTGGTGAAACAGTGTGACTCCCTTGAGCTACTCCAGATCAAATTAACTATATCAGAAATGGCTTTCCACATCATTGCTAGCTACAGGTCCCTGATCATGAACCGGGAGAAGCACATCACCTACCTGGACTTGCTAGAGCCACTCAACATACAGCCAAACACCTTGGTCATGGGAGATTTCAACTATCCTTTCACAGATTGGGTGAGTTACATGAGCAAAAACATGATCGCTATGAGGTTTCTGGACTTTGTTAATTCAAATTCCCTGGCACAGTTGGTCCGCACCTCTGCAAGGGCTCAAATGTCCTGGACCTAGTGCTCATCAGTGGAGGAGAGGGGTCACTGCACTATCCCCTGTATGTTGCCCTTCCTGGTAAGGTCACACCATAAATCTCTCTAATTTGAAGTAAAGATCAAACCTGATACCCCTACATGACAAAAAAACTTAAAAAATGTCTCCAAAGCAAACTACTGCCTACTGAATGATGGTATAAAAAGTTTCAAAGCCCCTGACAACATGGACAACAATGTCTCCTATACAGAAAAATACATAATTGTCCTATTTAGCCACCTAAACAAATGTATGGACTTGGCTGTACCTCACAGGAACAAAACCAGGTCTTCCACAAAAACAAGCCACCTTGATGGACTGTAAGTATCAGTAAGTTATACAACAAAAGAAAGAAATTGATATCTAAAAACAGGAGGAAACTTACTCAACAGAGGAAGAATACCCTCCACAGCTTGAACAAACAAATCAGATATCTTGCTATGTCCATTAAGGCTAGCTATAAGTCTAAATTAACATCCCTAGCTAAAGACAATCATAAGGCATTCTTTATCTACATTGGAAACCTAAGATAGAATGCCCAGCTGTGCGCCAACATTATAGTGAATGGTACCACTCACACTGAACCTGAAGAAATTGCCAACCTGCTAGCTGACAGATTTAGCAATAACTTCACACCTCTGTCCCTACCTGACATACCCCACAGCATTCCCAACACCAGTCCCCTACCGAGTATCTCCAAAGAACAGGTCATATAAGCACTCTCCAAGGCCAAAACCACAATCTCTATAGGACCAGATAACATCCCAGACTGCTTACTAAACAATCTAAAACAAGATCAAGCAGGACCACTCAGCACACTCTTTAACCATAGCCTGAGAACTGCCTTTGTCCTGGCAGAGTGGAAAACAGCAATAGTAATCCCATTGCACAAATGGGGTCCACCAACAGACCCTGGGAACTATCGACCCATAATCCTAACCAGCCTTATCTGCAAGACCATGGAAAGAATCATCATGGATCTTATTCTCAAGGACGTAGGTGTCCTTCAAACTTTTGACCTGACCAAGTTTGTCTTCTTTAAGGGTAGAGCTTAAGTTTTAAACCTTGTGGACTTATTTGAGAATGCCACAAAAATCCCAGATGAGGGCAAAACTGTATATATTTCCTATCTAGATTTAGACAAAGCTTTTGACACAATACCCTATTTAGGTATCATAGAGAAACTCTCCCAGCTGGGGATACATTACTAGATGGGTATCCAACTGGCCTTACAGACAGAATACACACTGTTAAAGTTGGGGAGTCCACCTCCACTAGTAGACCAGTTACAAGTGGGGTACCACAATGATTTGTGCTGGGCCGTCTACTGTTTGGAATCTATTTCTCTGAAGTGCAGGTGAAGGTAGATGGCCTGTGGCTTACCAGATTTGCAGATGACTGTAGATTGGGCACATTGAGTCCCTCAATGATGTTAATATATAACAGAATGTATCATACAGGCTGCTGAGAGGCGACCTGTACCTGTCCTACAGAGCAGTTTTGTACTCTGCCCTATTGGAATTGCTGCACACCCGCAAATCAAATGGGACAAGAAAAGCTTGCTCCAGAGATCTCAAGCTCACCTGTGACATTAACAGAACCTGCTAGAGAGACAGATATATTTCCCAGCAATTACCACTCCTTTGTAATAGGATCCCACTCCTCAATGACCCTATTCAAGTGGAACTTTGACAACTGGATGGGTGACCGTAAATTCACCTGGGGTGGCACCTGTGTCCCTCATGGACTGGGGCAGTCAATGCTAATCACAGAATAGCTATGTTAACAATGACCATCTAAATAAAGTCAATAAGAACACCTGGGTTATTATACGGCTAGGCTTGCAAAGGCCCTAGGGCCATTAGCCTAATAACCACCTATGAACCTGTGAACTTATGATATATTTTACTGCTTGGATAATTCTCTCTACTTGTCTATTATAGCATAAATGGTTTGGAGTGGACACAGGATATTCAAATCTCAGTTATATACATATATTTGGATTTCTTCACTTTTGTTTTATGGACCGTTGTAAGACATGGGAACATCAGGGGTTACACTTGTACAAGTTGTATCTGCCACTGCCAGTCTGAGTATTTCAAGAAGCTTGGTATAACATTCTGCACATATAGCATACAAGACTTCATTAAACTGAAACAAATATATGACAACAATGTTCCACAAAGTTACTCTTTACTACCAGGTCAGCCATGACTTATATAAGTTGAAATCTTTTCTTCTGAATTTTTGTGGTATGCACTACAGATGGCAGAGTGTTGCACTGACAGTTCTTTGTCCATGTTCCTGAATTGTACATTATATGTTGCTTTTCCTTTGCACTTCACTGCTGCCTGATATAATTCATGGACCCTCGTAAGTATTGTCTTCTCAGCTGACTGGTGACTATTATTTTGTTGGCATAGAACATTCAGCTCTGGACACCTTACTTGAAAGAAAAATAAGACAATGTTTTTCTTTATCAACGATTTTTGCTGAGGCTTCCCTCAAATTGTACAATCTTTTAGTAAATGTTTGCCTAAATCAATATCCGTAAGTCTTTGAAATGTTTTTACTTTTTCCTTCTGTCATTGGGAACTATGGGATTACTAAAAGAACCTGTAATACTTCTAACGATTGTTCACATTCTTTTCTGATAAATGTATTCTGCTCAATACATCTGCTGCATATAGTTCCTTGTCTGGTCAGCATTTCCCTTTCACATCATACTTCTGTAGATTAATTTACATCCTCTGCAATTTCATAGGTATATTGTGTAAAGACTTTCAAGATATGCTTTGCAAGGGTATGTGGTATGTTTCCACTTTAACTTTTTTACCGTAGGCATGTTTGTGAAATTTTGTAAATCCTTACATTTAACTAGTGGTTGTTTTTCTATAGGGTATTTCTCATTTGTAGATTTGTAAATGCTCTTGACTCAAATGTACAAACTAGCAAACAAAGTGGTGTTTTGACTACATTTTTCATCCAGTAAACAGGAAAGTTGATTTATTGTCACGCAGGAATTTAAGTCAGTTTTGAGTTGTTTCTGTTTTTTTCACATGTTTACTGTGTTTTCTCTGAATTTGAATTTACAGCCATTAATTAAAGATGCTTTACAGTTTGTACTACATTTCAAGTGGTTTCTTTTGCTTTAATTACTTAATTCAGGTTTAGTGGTCTCCGTGATTTTTCTATACCATGTTTTCTCTAAATTCGAAGCTACTATTAACTGAAGTCATTTTACAGATTGCACTATATTTCTAGTTGACACCAGACATGATGCTTCTTATTTGTGCTTGTTTGCTACAATTTATTTTGGCTTTGTAAGTAAAAGTTTTAAAAGGGCTGATTGTCTCTTATTTGGAAGAGTCTTTATTCTCTTTTATACCAAAAGGTATGTTTTTTTTTCACATTAACTCTTGGTTGTGTAAATGAGGATTTTTTTGCTGTGACTTTTCTTTTACTTATCCGAGGATTACCACATGAAGATAGCCTTATTTTACTGATATTTTCTACATACAAATATCTTACAAAAAGCACTATGTTGTATATAGTGTCAAAATGCCACTGCCTATTCATGTGATCATATTTTTTATTAATATAAGTTCTGCTGCTAACATGCTATAGTGGTACTATTGGCTTATAAAGCACACCGCTGCCTTTCTGTTAAAAACACTTTCATGACTAGAATGACCCCAACACTTACCTTTCTCACAGCTATTAACTGTTCACAATGTCATCTACAAACCTGACCAATGTCCATTCCTAAGTAACAATCTTCAGTGTCACTCTGCAAATAGACAGATCCATTCCACTAACAAACTACTTCTCCACATAACACCATCTAATAATTCAGCTAGTGACACTCTGAGCTCCTCCTATCTGTGGAACTCCTTGCCTCTCCTATTCAGACAAAATGACAATAACAAACTTTTCAACCTTAAACACAAACAACACTTTAGAATATAAATACAAATGCTGGTTACTGCCACAGCACGCTTGCTTATAAACAAATAAATAAATAAGTAAATAACTCAGGCAAGCGTCGACAGAGTGAGAAATAACATCCAATGTGTAGAAAATCCAAGCAATCCAGTCTTCTGAAACAGATAAATCAGTTTATTGCACAGATGAACCACGATAAGCGCTTTCACTAACTAGTAGCTTCTTCAGATCACAAACAGGAAGCACAATAGCCATGTGCTTTAAATATCTGCATGTTAATTAATCAACCAACTTTTAAAGCAGAAGCGCCATAAAACAAAACTTAAAAACTAAATATATAAACATAATATCATTGACATCTAAAATAGACAGTAGTGTATACATATTCTATTGAAAATTAAAAATTAAAAATTAAAATAACTTCATTCCATAAAGAATGTAAAAACATATTATAAGCAGCATACTATCAAGTATAAAGGTATATGCAGCCTAATACATAAATGCATGTGATAGTCATATCAAATAAAACCTTAATACATGCAAGTAATAATGCAAGGCAACTTATAAACTAAGCAAAGTAGATACCAGCAGAAACATGATAGCTAACAATAAAAAATAGTCATATGCAGATCGAGAGAACTATTATCAAACAAAGTGATACTTGTTATAGTAAAGTCAGTACATGAATGTATATCTGCATCTGTATAAAAAATGTATATAAGTGTAGTGTCTAAATAAATATATATATCTAGATGTAAAATATGAGTGCATATGTACAAGAATAAATAAATTAATAAATAAATAAATAAATAAATAAATAAATTATCTAGAAGTATGAAGCTAAAAACCTTAACGAAACTGCAATGTGAAATAAATGGGTTACCCAGAAAAAATGTATATGTACAAGTATCAAAATACATTAAAATCTAAAATCTAAAAAATATCAGAACTTAGTATGCCTATGCTTCTTTAAATGTGGTCTGATAGATGCCCTTTCATTTAAACCATGACCTCTATCAGCTCTCAGCAAAATTATCCACCTACTTTCTCTGTCTTCAGTATGATTCATAATATCACCTCCTCTTACATTAACATTCATTTTCTCCAGCACCCTAAACATAAACTTGTGTTCAGGACTTGTTTGTGTCACATGCTTGGCTAGTGCATTCTGCAGATTACCTTTCCTTATATTATAACAGTGTTCCCTTATTCTATCTCTTAGTACCCTATTCGTTTTACCAACATAGAAACATGAACACAGTTCACATACAGCAAGATATATGACATCAGGTGTCATACAGTTGGCATTAACTCGGGTGTATATTTCCCTTTGTGTATCCGGATGTACAAATACTATACTAGAATCTATTAAGGAACAAAAATTGCATTGTCCACAAGGTGTTGTACCATAACTAAAGCTCGGGTGTATACCCTTGTTTGGTGGATAACAAAGCAGTCTTTTAAGATTCTTCTTATTCCTGTAGGTAAAAGATGGAGAATCACCTACAATCTTTGTCAGTATGTCATCAGTATGTAGTATATTCCAATTTTTGGAGATAATCTCTCTGATTTGTTTATTATCTGCTGTATATGAAGTCAGAAACCTAACTTTTGCATTAGTGACTTCTTTAACATTATTCATTACTAAAGGCTTGGGCCCAAAATATGGGGTACCTAATGTTGAACGTAGACTTAAAGCATTATCAAATTATCAAACAACACTTACTGGATACATGGCTCTGCCTTTGTTCCACACCTGATTAACCTACTCTGTCTGAACCTTTCTAAACAGCCAGTGAGATTCATAAACAGTCATGCAGACTCCGTGCTAAGCCATGTTAGTGCTGAACACAGAATGTAAACAAAACGGCTTGCCTATAGGCAATCCTTAGATACGAGTATGCGCTGGAGTCTGAAAATATTAATGGCAAGTACAGTCCAAGAATTCTGAAGGGGGGAATTGTAATGGGGGAATTGTACACAAATAATAATGGCTTGTACTGCATGATATTTAATAGGGAAGGGGAAATGGTTAAAGTGTACTCGTTCGTATACTGCAGGCAAATATGCAGAAGTGTCAAAGAGACATTTCTAACAAATCCTGCAATACTGATGTAATAATAATTAAAGTCTGTGACAATACTGGAGTTATGCACTTAAATAAAAATGGACATGGTAACAAAGGATGTGATAGAGATATAAAGCTGCAGTGCAACAAAGGGGAGTTAAGCTGATATACATGTTAATAAAATGCCAACCTGAGATAACAGTTAGTAAGGACTGAAGATACATTAAGGGATGAATGCACAGACTGCAGTTATTTCGTATGAGATGTATATACAGGGAATGTATGTATGCAAGCCGGCACCACCGCTGTATTCTCCACTTCAGCATGTGTACAAAGGAACAAATAAACCTTGTAGCTGCCATTTCATACACATCAGAATGGGACATGCTTTTGAATATAATTGTTATTGGCACCATTAGGAAAGGGGTTTATCACCTATAAACATGTAATAAACAAGCATTATCTAGCCATGTAAATGCTAAATGGTAATATAATAACATCAACATACATTAAGTGACAAATGACAACACAGATGGGATGACATTTCATGATTTCAAATCTTTCACTGATAATTTGCAAGCATCCCAGATACTGTTATACTGGGCATGCTCATATGGAATTACAGGTAACAATAACTTAACAACAGCACAACGACAGCCCCAACTCACTATAAAGTGTAGTAAAAGAGGACCAATGACAGTTTCTGATGCTCTGACGGCATGCCATACAGAAGACTTGTTTATGAAAACCCTCATCTCCTATTAAGCTGCATAGTGTGATGAAAGCAACTGCAGTAATAAGATCATAGGATCATAGGAGGTTATTAGGCTAATGGCCCTGGGGCCCTTACAAGCCTAGCCAAGAGTTTATAGCAAAAAAGAAACCTCAGTCAGCACCTGTCACCCTTGTCAATGAGGGACAAAGGTGGAACCCCTTGGACAAATTTGTGGTTTCCCATCCACTCATCAAGGTTGCGCTTGAAGAGGGTCAGCAAGGTACTCTGTTTGACATGCATGGGAAGTCTATTCTGGAGATGGGGCAGCCTCTGGGAGACAAACCTGTCTCTCCAGCAGGTTTTGTTGATGTCACATATTAGATTTAGGCCTATCGAGTGGGTAATGTGTGAGGAGTTAGAATTATGGATATGGAGCATCTCTAGTAGGGCAGGGTCCGATACTGCCTTGTAGGCGAGACACAGATCACCTCTGAGGAATCTGTATGATACCATGTAAAGTGATATTGATTTAAGTCTGTCCACATAGGACTGGTGTTGGAGGCCATGGATTCTTTTTACAAGGTATTCCTTTCCAGTTGATGCAGGTGTTTGGAGAGGTACATACCAAATGGGGCATTATACTCAATTATGGGTCTAATGAGGGAGGAGTACAGAGAGGTAATAACCTCCTTTTTTCTGGATGCAATCCATTTACTTATGAGATGAACCAAGTAAATGGCTTTTCTGACCACTGCCGCCACATGATGGTCGAATGTGAGACTGTTGTCAACCTGAGTACCCAGGTCCCTCACCACAGGTTGTCTGCTTAGGGAGTTGCCGTTGATGTGGTAATCAGTAGGGGCTGTGTTTTTGCTGAATAGTATGATAATATATATTTTTTGTATTTAACTTAAGGGCATGACTCGGGCACCAATTATTTGTAGCTGTGAGACCCTCTTGCAGTATGTTAATGTCATTTGGGGAGTCAATGACAGCACCCAACTTACAGTCATCCGCAAACTTGGTCAGCCACAGGCCCTTTATTTTCGCCTTGACCTCTGAAAGTAGGTGCCAAACAGTAGAGGTCCCAGGACAGATCCCTGAGGAACACCACTAGAGACAGGTCTGCTGTTGTAGATGGTGACTCCTATTTTAACCTTGTGGGTCCTATCTGTGAGCCAGTTGGCCACCCATCTGACAAGATAAGGATTAACACAGAGTTGTGTTAGCTTTTCGATGATACCTGAGTGGGGGATTGTGTCAAAGGCCTTGGCCAGGTCAGGGTAAGCTGTATGTACTGACTTTCCCTCATCTAGGGCCTTGGTGGCAGTCTCAAAGAAGTCAACTAGGTTCAACAGGCAAGCTCTGCCCCTGATGAATCTGAATTGGGTAGGGTTGAGTGTTTGTAGATTGCCTATATCCTTGATTATGAGAGCCATAATAATGCACTCCATGGCTTTACAGATCAAACTTGTCAAGCTAATGAGGTGATAAGTTTCCCGGGTCAGTACTGGCACCACCTTTGTGCAAGGGGATGACAATGGTAGTTTTCCACTCTGCTGGAATGAAGCCTGTAATTAGGCTGTGGTTGAATAGGGTGCTCAATGGCAAAGCTGGTTCTTGCTGGAGATGGTGCAGAATACAGCCTGTGATATTATCAGGTCCCATGGAAGCTGTGTTCTTTGCCTTGGATAGGGCCTTTAACACTTGATCTATGGAGATTTGAGGTATGAGAGAAGTATTGGGGATGCTGACTGGGCCTTTGGGGGGCAATAAGGGGGTGAAGTTTGCACTGAACCTATCAGCCAGCAGGTTGGCTAAGTCAGCAGGATCAGTGTAAGTGGTACCATTAAGTACTAATTTCGAACAAACTTGGGCATTGCCATGGTGGTTCCTAATGTAACTGAAGAAGGACTTGTGGTTTCCCTTTGTTTCAGTGGCTAGTTTCAACTCATAATTGGCTTTGGAGTTTTTTACTAGTGATCTAATTTACTTGTTGAGGCAGATGAGGGAGATTTTCCAATTAGGAATTTGTTCCTTTTTACCCTTGGACAACAGTTTCTTCCTTTTGTTGTATAGCCTGTTGATAGAGGATGTCCACCAGACAGGTTTGTGTTTCCTTGTGGAGCAGGTTTTAGTTCTGTTGGGTATGGCTGAGTCCATGCAGTTGTACGGGCGCTTGTATACTGCACTGGTGTACTGTTCAGCATAGTTGTCTGCATCCTCTGAGGGGGGCGGTGGTGTGAAGCTGCTGATACCCTCCCTTAGGAGGGTGTAGTCAGCTTTTGAGAAATTTTTTAGCCTGGTTATGGCTAGGAAGGGATTGGGTGGGATAGATACTTCGAATGAGACAGACTGATGATCTGATCTCACCAGGGAAGAACATACTATGGGAGTGGTGCAGTGGTCACCCATGTTGGTGAGAACCAAGTCCAGTATACCCCTTGTGGGGGATGAGACCAGCTGGTCTAGTGTGTTAGAGTTGATGAAGTCAAGGAATCATTGAGTGAGTGCATTAGTGCAAGAATAGTTCACCCAGTCTATGATGGGGTAGTTGAAGTCACCAAGGGTCAGGGTGTTAGAGGGCACCTTGATGGAGTCAAGTAGGTCCAGGTAGGATGATTGAATGTCCTGAGACATGGAGGGGGGTCTATAGCTGGCTATAACTTGGATGGGTGTCTTACCAACTGTCAGTTGCACCTGCAGTAATTCCAGTGTGTCATGCTGGTAAACCAGTCTGGAGGTGAGCCTGTATTTAATGAAGATAGAGACTCCACCACCCTTAGTCTTTCCGACCTCATTTTGGGGTCAGAAAGTGAGGAATGAGGTATAGCCTGGTAAGGCAGGGGTGCTCTCTGCAGTCCTGAACCAAGTTTCTATGACTGCACAGACTTTGGCATCTTCCAGTGAGTGCATTTTCAGAGTAGGGCTCCTAGCAATGAGCAACATGACCTTCAATTTGCTTTTTGACAGATCATTCATGTTGAAAGATTTGTCTTTGGGACATAGCCTAAAAAAGGCACAATGGGGAGGCAAGAGCCTTGGCCAAGATCCAGAACCCCACGGGTGACAAGTGGAGGCCATCTCTGGCAAAGCATTGAGGCTTGCCAACCATGTCATCCCAGGCAGACAGATACTGGATCCCCTTGGAAAGACACAAGAAACTAAGCCAATTGTTGAAGTCAATAAGTTTTTGTTAGTATTGTGGCATCATTCTTGGTGAAGGCAGGATGCTGCTCATGGCCAGGGTCACACCAGCCTGGAGCACATAGTCTGAGAGCTCAATCATGTCTCTATTCATATAGTCCAGGGAGGTATGTCTCAAGTCATTCCCACCAACATGGACAATGACAGAGTCATACTTGTACCTGCTGTGGAGAGACTTAAGTGCGTGCGTGATGTGGTGGATTCTAGCACCTGACAAACAGCTGACCGTGACCTTCTCCTTGTTGAGCCTGTTAAGGGGAGCATCAGTGTGTCTCACTAGTGAGTCGCCAATGACTAGTATGTTTGGTTTATTGTTATGCCTTATGGGCTGCATTGGTTTATTTATATGCCTAATGGGCTGTGTTTGTGAGACACTGGTGTGTTGACTACTGTGCGTGATGCGATTGGCATTGCGTGTGGAATGTCTGTGAGTGTGTTTGGGGGTCTCTGTTGTTTAGGTAAGTTTTTGTTGAGGACCCCTGCATAAGTGGGTGTGTGACTCTGTGATGTGGGTGGTGTGGTGTTTGTGCTGGCAACCTCCTCTTTGTCAGGCATACTGACTGTGGTGTGAGAGAGTATGGATTCCAGCATACTGATGTAGATGCATCTCTTGCAAGTAGAAGACTTATGTGCTAGAAGAAGGTGACTGTCCGTGAACACAAGGCAGTTTCTTACACTGTCTCAGTATGCCCATGTCAACCAGACTGGCAGGGGAAACTGATGGGAATTGTCCAGACATAATGCTCTGAATACTTGATGGACTTAGGGAGAGCAGGGTTTCTCCACAAAAACCCTAAATGTAAAATAACTGGCCTGAAGCACAAGTGCTAAAACCAAAACTAACATGCTTAGAATAGCATGTAAATTAATCAAGCTACTAACAATCAGTAATGAGTGCAGAATAAGAGCCCTTGTGCACTTAAGAGCACACAGAACAGAAAACTAAGGTAATAAAGAAGGTCGAAGACAGTTACAGTAAGAGCAGCTGAACAAAGTATAAATGCATTTTTTTTGTTGGTGGAGAGGGATGGATTAGATCAAGATTAAGAGACTACAGGGATTGTCCTTCCCAAATGCTCTCACTGTACACAGTGGACAGAGCTGAAGAGATGGGACAGTTGGAGTGTCTGAAATCAAAATATGATCTCACTGTACTCAGCTGAGTGAGCAAATGAGATATCCCAGGAGGAGTGTCCAAACCCAAATTTACAGGAGGGGCGGCCAAAGCCACCAAGATTAATACCACAACAAGAACAGGGAGGGCGAGTGGGAAAATAACTGCTGAGTGACAGGGAGACCACAATAGTCAATTAATATTCAATGAAACAAATAAATACATGCTGTACTACCATTAAAACAGTGTAAAGTGCAGAACAAAGTATACTTAACTCAGTTTGTACTTCACTTGATTGCAGGTAGATAGCAGCCAGCCAAACAGCTCAGATATTGAGCAGAAATAAATACACAGATACGTGACTAACAATTATGAGGCAAGCAGAAACCCTCTAGGCTAAGAGTTAAGCACTGAATATCAAAGAAGTGACACAACAACTACCCCAATGAAGCTAGGTGGCTAAATTTCTAACAAATATATCAGGATGAAGACATGTAATACAGAGCATAATTATTTTGGAAATAGGTAATGCCTGTGACTAACCAGAGCTGCTCTACGTGTGACGACCTTTGCCAGAGGTCTAGAGTACTTCTGCTTTAATACAAGGCATCCAAGGCAAAAAACAAGAAAATAAGTATATTTTGTGATTCTTCTGCACTTTTTGAACTGTATTTTATCGAATCGTTGCATTATTTTCTGTCTTTTTTTACTGTTTTATTGCTTTTGACTGATTCATTCTCTGCTCTTGATTTGCACTGTACTGATACCTAGATAGCATAGACAAGATTCAGACTGCTGAATCTAGCCTATTATTGATAGACTTGAGCACTAAACCAGCCATCTTACATTAAGAAAGGCTCCCCTGTACCCTTGTGGCAGAAGAGTGTGGATCCAGCCTTGTCTGAGCTGGAGATTGCTGGAGAAAGGTTCATTATGTGCTTTCCTATTGGTAGATTAGTATAAAGTGTTCAGTTTCACCTGCATTCACTATGCACCATGCCACAGGGGTTATTGGTGCCCTGTATAGATGCAAACACCTCAAAATATAATTTTTCCATGGCTATCTGTCAGTGGAACCCTCCCAAGCTTCCCTTCTGCACTACAGACAACACAGTTGTGCATTGAGCAGTGTTGCCATACTTACCAACAACAGCTTTCAATAGAACAAAGACCTTTGTTAGTCCTAGAGAAAAAAATGGTCAAACTAGCCCACCCCCTTCCCTAATAGGTAAAAAACTGCTATAATGGATGGACAGTTTCCCATCATTTCTCTGGCCAGCCTAATTGACATGGGCATCCTGATGCAATGTAGTGATTACCTCATGTATACTAACAGCCACTTGCTCCTAAAAGAAAAAAATACCCCATGCGAGAGATGTAATTACACTATGAAACTGGAATCCATTCTCACACATAACAACAAACAGGTTGTCAGCACTCACACTTCACCTCTCTCACAAAATAAGATCACAATACAAAAAACCCACTTACATGGAGGTACTCACTAGAAGCCTACCAAAAGATCAGAGACCTCTCAAATGAAAACCACTTGCACACACTGTTATGCAAATATATACCACTGCACATATTAACACATATACCAGTGTCTCAGCAAAAAAATCCCCTTAGGCAAAACACCTCAAAATCAAATGATCTGATGTTGTCATTTTTCATTCATTCTTCAACTACTGGGTTCAGATCCGATTCTCGGATCTGACTCGGTGGATAGTATAGCTCTTGGTCAAATGAAACTTTCAAGCTCCTCCCTGCCCATAATGCACCAACCCTTAACATACCTCAGATCTCATTTGATGGTTTCGCATATAGACCTGGTCAGCTTTGCTCTCAAGCATAAGTAAAATTTGTTCTCAAAACTTTTTCTCCCCAAATCTCTTCATACATATACTTCAGTATTTTTCTTTACCATTGCTGGTATTCTTTTCCTGTAAGCTGTAAAACCTTTCTCTTAGCCTAACTTTACCTTTTACACATCTGTGTATTCTTTAGTACCATTGTTGGTACTTATTTATTCTTTTTCTTCCCCTTTACCTTAAAAAAAAAAAAAAAAACTATCTATACTTATATCTATTTTTTCTTCTGCTGAAAAGGTTTTAAAAAGTGTAAAAAATGCTGCCATAAGCTGCCTTATTCCGATGCCCATGACCTTTGTGTTTACTGTTTGGGCCCAGACCATCTGAATGTTACTTGTGAAATATGTAAAAGTTCTGCGTGCTTTAGCAGACAGAAGAAGCAATTAATATTAAAAGGTTTATTTCTGACCTCTTTTTCAGAAGTTATATCATATGAAAGACACTCCTAAAAAGTCCCCAAAGAAGTCGAGTTCTTCCACTCCATCTTCTATGGTGCCTCCTCTCAAAAAATCCAGATCAGATCCAAAGCCGTCTGGATCCAAGATGTCTTCTATGTCTCCTAAAACCCCTTTGCATCAGAGAACCTCAGCTCTGAAGATACTTCCTCAGGTCCGATATTCCCCAACAATTGACTCCATTCCTTGTAGAGTTCTGTCTCCCTTCCTTAAGAGTTGGCAGTCCAAGTTGTCATCCATTGCTTCATCTCATTCTTCCAGAGTCTCATGGAAGCCTACATGGATAGTATAATGAGGAAGTTTCTCTCATTGCAAATACAAATGGGGGTTCTCCTGGCTCTGGCCCCTTTTGGTCAGGAAGCCTTAGATAGATCTACCCCTCCAGTAACTGCTCCTTTTCTGATCCAACACTTCATTTTGGAGTCCTTGGCTCCAAGTTTGCAGAGACTGGCTGGTTTAGATCTTAGACTACTGGTGTCCTTGGATCTGAAGGTTTCTCTAAGTGCACTGGCTCTGTTGAGTTCAAAGCCAAGTGACTCTCGGAATTGTATCATCCCAGTTGGATCTGAGATGCTGGAGTCAACTCCCCCCTTGGATCTACTTTCTACATCCCATGTGTATATGTGCCATGAGCCTCGACATTCAACTCCACAGAGACAGCCAGTCTAACCCCTCCAGACTACCCAGCAGGGCATTACCCTTTGTTTCAACACTTTCATGGAACATCCAGGAAGTATCCCAGAAGAGAAAGTGTAAAAGTAGGCACTTAGATTCCCCTCAGGATTCTATCATGGAAGACACAGATTTTGATGAAGAGGAAGGGTCCCCAGATCAGCACCTGAAGATGTCTCATTTGGAGACATTTTGGAGATCCTCAAGCAACAGGGTGGTTGGTCCTCCTAAAATCCTTCCCTGGAGGAATCAGTGTTTCTGCAGGCATTTGGATCTTGCCTGTCTACCTCCTGGATAACTCTGCCCCCTGATGAGCGCATTGATTTAATCTCTCAGCAGGCATGGAAGAAACCTGATGTGGTTAAACCCTTCCCCAAGAGACCAGACCAAATACTGACATCTCCGACAGGAGGGGAACACTGCAGCAAGGGAGTGCCTGTAGATGCCATGGTCATAGCGGTGGCCATGAAGAAGGAACTTTCAGAACAATGTTCCACTGTCCATCCTCCTAATAGAAAATCCAGGGCTTTGGACAGATTAGACAGGTTAGGGCAGCATATTGATCTTTCAGTGACCTTTGCTGTTAGGTCATTGAATTATCTGGCACATTTCACAAGATTACAAAGAGATTTGATTAAGGAGTTGTCAAATACTCTTTTAGGGTCCACTACTGCAGAGGCTCAAGCTTTGGTAGCCTCGCAGTTGGCAACCCTTCGGTCCATCTCAAATTCATCCATGAGGCTCATCTCTCATGCAGCTGACAGTACCTCAAGGGTGGTGGGTTCAGGCATCTCAATAAGGAGACATGCCTGGATGTGCTTGTGTGACTTTGTGGAGCCGTTATAGTCTTCTTTCATCAAAGCTCCCTTTGATGAATCTTCCTTGTTTGGCCAAAAAGTGAATGACACATTGTCCAGGTATGAGAAGGATGGAAAGACTCTCTCTGCTGTAGGAGTATGTTTTTCAAACTCCCCCCAAAAGGAGCTTTTCTAGGAACCAACATGGGGGATGGAAGATCCAGCAGCAAAGTTGGTCTGCAAAACCAAGGGTCTAGAGATTCCATCTCTGACAGACCCTACCAGCGCTCCTGAAAGGCAGCACAATTGTCCTACTCTGGAGACAATTGGGAGTTGCTTATCCCTGCACTAGACATCCTGGCTGGATATCGCAAAAGACACTTGGGTGCAGAGAATTATTTACAGAGGTTATGTAGTTCCCTTTTCCCTTCTACCTCCATCCTCTCAAAAGTTTCCAGATGTTCCAGACAATCAGAGGAAAGCAGAAGCATTAGATATACAAAAGCTGCTATAAAAAAGAGTCATCCAAGAAGTCCCACCAGATCAGAAAGGATCCAGAATTTACTCAAGATTCTTTTTAGTGTCAAAGAAAACAGGGGACTGGAGACCAATTCTAGATCTCAGCAACTTGAACAAGTCAGTTCAACACTCAAGGTTTCAGATAGTCATCATTCAGTCCATCCTGTCATTTCTAGGCAAGGACAATTAGATGTGCTTGATAGACTTTCAAGATGCATGCTATTACACTAAAATGAAGAAGTAGTCCAAAAGGTTCTTACACTTCCAGCTGGGAGCAAGTCATTACCAGTTCAGAGCTCTGCCCTTTGGTCTCACCACAGCCCCCAGGGTGTTCACCAAATGCATTGCGGTGGTGGCAGCTCACTTGAGATGGCAGGGATTCTGGGTGTTTCTGTATTTAGACTCCTGGCTCATTACTGCTCCGATCAGGCATCTACTCATAATAGCAGGAGACCAGGTACTCCAAATTTGCTCCCTTCTGGGAATCACAATAAACTCCAACAAATCTCAGTTGCATCCATCACAAACACTGGAATTCATAGGAGCACATTTCAATACAGTATCTGTTACAGTCTCACTTACCCTAAACAGAGTACAAACTTTAAGATTCATGTTCACAAAATTTCCGCCTGATTAATTCTTCAAGCTTTGGGGTCAATGTCAGCAGCCATAATTCTTGTTATGCTGGCAAGATATCATATGAGAATTCTTCAGTGGGTGCTAACATTCCAATGGTCAAGTCTTTATCAGAGTATGTCAGTTCAAAAAAGGATCACACAGACATGCAAGTAGTACCTTTGGTAGTGGATAAGGTCAGACCAGCTTTTACAGGGCTGTTCATTTATTTTCCCTTAGCCTTAGCCCAAAGCCTTTGACCATGGATGCTTCCCAGATGGGAGGGGCACTTCTTGGGGAAAACAGTCCAAGGCACTTAGTCCCACGAAGAAGCCAATTTGCAATTAAATGTCCTAGGGATGAGAGAAGTGCTGTTAGCATTGTACACTTTCCAGGATGCTCTACCTCTGGGAACAATTGTGTTCCAAACAGACAATATATCAGTAGTTTGGTACATCAACAAACAAAGAGGAACTGAGTCTTGTCCCTTATGTCAGGAAGCTCTCAGAGTGTGGCAATGGGCAATCTCATCCAACTGCTTTCTGATACCAATGCACAGTCCAACGTGTTAACAGACAAATTGAGAAGGTCAATTTTTCTGTCTCATGAGTGGTCTTTCAACAAAAAAGTGATGGAGGTGATTTTCCATTGATGGGGCCAGCCTTGCTGCAATATTTTTGTGTCTCCCCTAAACAACAAGTGCAGCAACTTATTTGCTCTAATCCCCCCAACAGGGGAATCACAGAGGAATGCTCTGGCCCTTCAGTGTTCTCTGTGCTTACCTACCAACCCCATTGATTCACAAATTCCTACAGAAAGCCACAAGGTTAAAAAGCAAAGTCATCCTCGTTGCACCTTTCTGGCCTCAACAGGTTTAGTTCCCCTTCCTTTGGCCTCATCTTCTTTACCTACCTTGGATTCTGGATCCAATTACAGACCTCCTGTTTCACCCGACAGGCATGATTCATCTAGATATCTCAAACATCAGGCTAACAGAGTGGTTTCTCCACTTCTGTTAATAGCCAGATGACCTATAATCTTGTCCCCTGTCCATCATATACTTTTAACTTCCCATAAAGCTTCCACTAGGAAAATCTACAAGAGTAAGTGGCAGAGGTTTGTTTGTTTGTTTGGTGCATCAAAAACATATAGATCCCTTTTCAGCCCCAATACAAAGTGTCCTAGAGTTTTTGGCAGAATTTTTTAATGATGGAGCTAGCTCCTCTACCATTAAAGTTCAGTTGGTAGCAATCTCTAACTTTCATGTAGGAGATGACTATTCTTCCCTAGCTTCCACTAAAATACGCAAGGCCTTTCTAAGAGGTGCTATTTTATCTAGACCTTATAGAGATCCTACTTCTCCATGGGATTTGAACCTTGTTCTGCAGGCCTTTATCCAGTCCCACTTTGAACCAGCAGGAAATATGATCTTAAATTTTTTAGCCAGGAAGACCTTATTTCAAGTGACTATTACCTCTGCCAGGAGAATTTCAGAACTTCAAGCAGTATCCTCTAAACCTCCTTACTTGATTTTCCATAAGGATAGGGTGACATTGAGAGCCAACCCTTCCTTCCTTTCTAAGGTGGTGTCAGAATTCAGTATCAATTAATCTATTAACTTGCCTGTTTTCTTTCCCAAATTTGAAAACATGTTGCACTTACTAGATGTTCATAGACAACTGCATTTCTACTTACACAGAACAAAAGGCATTAGAAAACCTGATCAATTATTTATATCCTTTGCAGATAATAAAATGGGCAAGTCTGTAACAAAAGTGATTTTGGCAAGATGGATTACGGATTGTATAGCCTTTGTCTATAATAAATCTGAAATTCCATTACCAAGACCTTTAAAAGCTCACTCTACAAGATCTATGGCAACCTTTTTTTTTTTCAATAAACATCTTTATTAAATTATCACATATAACATAGGCAATCTTACACTTATATAAATGACAACCAAACAACATTGACACCACTTTAGTTGTAAAAGATCTATGGCAGCCTTATCAGTATTTTTATCCAACCATTCCATGGATGACATATGCACAGCTGCTACCTTGGCTAATCCTCAGACTTTTATTACTCATTACAAATTGGATCTGGTCTTGAGTGGACTAGCAGCCTTTGGTTCAACCGTACTCAGGAATATCCTTCCTTATAGTACACCTGGGATATCAGGTAGCTGGGGACTCTGTCCCAATAGTTGATGAATGAAATTAACAACATCAGATAAAGAAGTTATGTACTTACCATAATGTTCCTTCTGTGTTGTTCATTTTCATTTTTCCTCAACTCCAGACACACAAACCTCCAACCTTTGTCATCTCAAACTTCTGGAAGAATGAGATGCTGTTAAGACACTTCTGTGTCTTCTATGGAGCTCCAGATGCTGGTTTCCTTTGTTAGGAACATTATTCAGATAGTTATTATTTATGTCATTTAGCAAACAAGATCTGGGATATGTTAGGGGTTGGTGCATTATGGTTAGGGAGGAGCTTGAGAGATTCAGTTGGCCACGAGCTATAGTATCTGATGAGATGGCTCAGAGGATCAGATCGAAATCCAACAGTAGAGGACGAATGAAAATGGACAACACAGATGGAACATTATGACTTCTTTTTTTGGTCATAAACGACTCCATAGTGAGACACACAGATGTCCCCCTCACCAGACTGGACAAGGAGAAGCTTACGGTCAGCTACCTGTCAGGTGCCAGGATCCATCAAATCATGCATGCATTCAAATCACTTGACAAGTACCATTATGACTCTGTCATAGTCCATGTTGGGTGAGTTACTTGAGACATACCTCTATGGACTATATGAAGAGAGATATGACTGAACTCTCAGATTATGTGCCTCAGGCAGGTATGACCATATACCTAAGCAGCATTCTACCTTCACCCAAGATAATGCTACAATATAAACAAAAAAAAATGATCGACTTAGCTTCTGGTGTCAGTCCAGGGTATCTGTCAGCCTGGGAAGATATGGTCAACAGACCATGCTGTTTTGCCAGAGATGGTCTGCACCTGTCTCCTCTAGGCTTTTGGATACTAGCAAAGACACTTGCTTCTCCCATAGTGCCTTTTTTAGGCAATGCCAAAACAACAAAGTTTCCAGTATAAAAAAATCCACTTGAGACAAACTCAAGGTACTGCTTCTTAATGCTAGGAGTCTAAACATGAAACTGTATTCCCTGGAAGCACTCCTCACTTTGGAATACACTGACATCTGTGCAGTCAATGAGACATGGTTCAAGGCCGCAGAGAGGTACAATGCCTTCCACATGTTCAGACCTCTATATGAGCATGAAAGAACCAAAGGCAGAGGTGTATCCTTCTTCATTAAAGCCAAGTACACCTCGAGACTGGCCAAACAGTGTGACTCTCTCTAACTACTCAATGTCCGCTTAGCTATAGGCAAAATACCCTACCACATCATTGCTAGCTATAAGCACCACCATGATTCAAGAAAAACACACCACGTACCTGGACTTACTGGAGCCCAACAAAGGTGGCTTAGTCACAAGAGATTTCAACTATCCTTCTATTGAAGTGCTAGCCCAGGGGGTCCTGTACTTTGTCAACACAAATGCTCTGGAACAGATAGTCTGCGCTCCCACAAGGGGCTCAAATGTCCTAGACATAGTGCTCACCAACATGGAAGGGTCATTGCACTCCCCCTTTTGTGGTGCTCTCCCGGGTAAAGTTGGACCAGACATCAGTCTTGTTCGAAGTAAGTATTGGACCTGACAACCCCACAGGAGCAAAAAAAAAAAAAAAAAAACTAAAAATCTTTTCCAAAGCAAACTACAGCCTACTAAGTGATGGTATAAAAAGTTTTATACCCCCCGGCAATCACAGACGACAATGATGCCTGTGCAAAGGGGTACACAAAAGCCCTGTATAAACATCTAAGCAACTGTATAGACTCAGCTATACCTAACCGGATCAAAACCAGGTCCTCCCAAAAAAACAAGCCATCCTGGTGGACCTCAAGTATAAACCGGTTATATAACAAGAGGAAGAAACTGATGTCTAAGAGCAAGAGGAAACTGACTCAGCAGAGGAAGAATTCCCTCCACAGCTTGAACAAGCAAATCAGAAACCTGGTAAAGTCCTCTAACGTTAATTATGAAGCTAAAATAGCATCCTTATCTCAGGATAATCATAAGGCATTCTTTAACTTCATCTAAAATCTAAAAGGGGATGGCCAGCTGTGTACAGAACTAAATACTACATTTCTGCTTTTTTTGTCTGTTTAACTGTAGAATCTCTGCATATGAATGTAGCATGATCTGCATTCATAACAGTGTTTCTTGACATGTGCAAAAAATAATTTGACACCCTAAATTTCACTATTGTGCAGTTTTGTTTTTGTGGGTATATGAGATTTTCGTCTTGACATTAAGAGTTTAGATATACTGGTAATGCAATTAAATGAAGTAGATCCATACTGTCAGAGCTGGTGATTCCACCTCTACTAGCAGATCCGTCACCAGTGGCATACCACAAGGATTTGTACTGGGCCCTTTACTGTTTGAAATCTATTTCTCAGAAGTCCAGGCTAAAGCAGACAGCCTTTGGCTTACCAAGTTTGCTGATAATTGCAAATTGGGTGCAATCATTGACTCCTGTAATGATGTTAACATATTACAGGAGGGGCTAACACAGACAAATGATTGGTACCAAAGCCACAGTCTAAAACTAAATGCAAAGAAGTGCATTATTAGCCCCTTTGATAAAGTGGAATTCTCTGTTAATTACAGTATTGACAGCACCCCCTTAAGTTCAAATCTAGTCGTGTGAGATCTGGGAACACAGGTAGATAGCAATCTGAACTTTGACCACCAAGTTTCCACAGCTGTAAGAAAAGCCTTCTACACTGAGCATATCATAAGTAAGGGCATTGCGTCCAGGTCTAAGGATGTTATAACTCCACTGTACTCGACCCTCATCACACCATTACTAGAGTACAATTCTCCCTTTTGCATGTACCTCACCAGACACCTGCAGCAGTTGGAGAGACCACAGAGGTTTCTCACCAAGAAAATACAGGGTCTCCAAACCATGACGTACGTGGATAGACTGAAAGCCCTGTCAGTGTACTTTGTATCATATAGGCTGCTGAGAGGCGACTTATGCCTCGCCTTTAGGGCAGTCTCCGACCCTGCCCTGATGGAAATGCTCCACATCCATAAGTCAAAAGGCACAAGCGTCTCATGCTCTAGGGATCTTAACCTAGCCCGTGACATTAACAGAACATATTGGAAAGGCAGATATATCTCCCAGGGATTGCCACTTCTCTGGAACAAACTTTCAATTCATGTGAAGCAGAACTCCTCACTGACCCTATTCAAGCATAATCTAGACAAATAAATGGGAGACCACAAATTCACCCAGGTGGTGGCACCTCTGTCCCTCATGGACAGGGGTAGTCAATGTTGATCATAGACTCACCCTGCAAATTACATCCATCTTGCAAGGGCTACTGGGGCAACTAAGGATTAACATCTTAGACTCGCTCTGAGAATTACATCTGTCTAACAAAGGACAATTGGGGCAACTCAGGAATTAATATGACTAGACTTGTAAGGGCTCTAGGGCCGATAGCCTAATAACCTCCTATGAACATATGTACCTATAAAGGATGACATAATAAACATTCACATCATGTCATTTTTAAACACATGCCAGGACAGATGTCAGAGAGATGCATACCAATCATGGACACTACAGAAGTAAGCATCTTGGTTATGTCATATAGAACACCTTGAAGGGCTTACAGCACTTTCCTATCATAAGGGGTATGGATGCCCTACCTTGTAGGACATTAGTTTAAAAAAGGTGGCCCTCTGACTCTGCCTTAGCTATTGTCTGTGTATTAGGCACTGATAGATGTTAACAGATTAAAACCCCTGCCTATGATACTAGACTACCCACAGACCTCTGTATTAAATATATGTGCCAAAGCAGATATGAACAGAGGCTGTCATAAATAACTGAAATCAATGTGTACAGTACAAAATGCATTATAAATGTAACATGAACAATCAGATTTAGTCCAAATGCTGAAAAAGAGCTACACATGTTACTGTCCACACAACACTGAGCAGTACAGTATCAATTTTTCCTTGACAAGGAAGCTGTTTCCATCATGTAGTACTACTGTACACTGTCCTAGAAGGGAACCACAGTGTATCTGTGTAGGTATACTAAACAAACTGGTACTCAATTCACATGAGCACTCATAGCATAACATGCCCTGAATAACCATTTCACTGCCATACTATCACAATCTGTTATAATATTGCATTGTGCAACATACAAAGGGTTAAGAATAAATACATACAATGGTGGTTGTGTAATGTCATTACATTTACGTAATATTGTCCTTTCAGGAATTGAACAGCAAGCTATGTAACTTGACTGATTAATGACATCTGAATGAACCACAAGCACGCCAGTGGAAGTCTTAACAAAAGTGTGACTCTCCACGTATGCTAACTTATTACACCACATGTATGTGTTATAAACAATAACTGAGATAAAAGGTATGGTGGAGGCTTCTCCCACTGTTAATATACACATTATGACTGTGGTGAATGCCATTCATGCATTACAGTGTAAGGTCACACAACGCTAATAATCATTGAATGTGGATGTTGAACACCTGAGCATTTAACTACATAAAATGCATGATATTATAGAGAATGAATGTGCCACGGTAGACGTGTCACCCCACAATTGTGAGATACATAGGTATGTCAAGGCCTTACATCATGTTATTGCTGTAAGGGATAGGTGTGCCTGTAATTGCTGTACTAAGGCAACAACATACAGAATGTTGTCTCATTCTCTCGTGCCAGAGGATAATGCTTACATGTGTTATGTAACGGAAATGTAATCATGTGTCATCATTACACTGAATAAAATCATTGCTATTTGAGAAATTTTCATAGCTTTTTGTAAGAGGAATAAGCATCTATACTTGTACACAGCACATGTGTTTGACAACAGTGTTAGCGACATGTACAGTCACAATAAGACTGACACAATGCAGACTGAACAGTAATGGCTGGATTTGAACTACCGACCTAAGATCACAAGCTACAGATTAATGCCTGAATTGCAAGTTCATCACAAGAAGTTGCTGTACAGTTGTGACAGTCCTCAGGTGAATGGATGACATCAGCATTGTTTATTAGCTGGATGTTTACACTAAAAATGGTTGAAGGGTATAATAACACTGTACAGCTACAGATCATATATATGTATTTGAAGAGTAATCTACACAGTATGAGGGTGAAAGACACACTGACACCTGGCCTCAACATCCTACGTATGTAGTTACACAATGTACAAAGCACAGTATCAGAGACATGCACTACAGGATAATTCACATCACAGCTGTGAGATACTGCAGTTATATAGCATTATGTCATTGTTTGACCAAAAATCTACTTTCCCTATGAATGCTATGATTTGCTACTGTGACAATGTGCCACTGTAAATGCATCTCATGAGAGGAAGTGTATATAAAGGTGGTTTTGAGGTGGCCAATGGTATATGACAGTAATCACAGTCACACTATTTAAACAGGGATGGACTCGAACCACCTCCTTATCTAGTTACACAAAATATACAGCACATTATCAGCAGTCAGTTCCACAAGAAAATACTGAGTACAAGTCAGGCATGCAGCATATATGAAGGGATGACATCAGCAGTGTATTGCCAAGGAGGTGTGTGTGGTAAAATGTCTTGTACGGACATCTGGGGTTGTAAATGTTGCCAATGCAAATGTGTGTAAACCAATCCTGAATTCACTTAGAGTCAAACACACAGAAGTTAAATCATTGCTGCATTCAAACCTCCTGCCTATCTATTTGCACATTCCAGAGAATAGTGTAAGAAGCGCAAACAACACAGGAGAAGTCTGACATATACAGTGTGAGTGCACATTAGAAAGAATGACCTAATCAGTGTGTTGCACCATGGGTGCAACTAGAGAATTTAATTCTGTAGTCATTTGCTGTTATTGTTGCATCCCAACCCACCTAGCAGTTAGAAATTTGACGTTACCCCACAGTACTTAACAAATATTTGCATCCCTTTCCCTCTAAATCCATTAAATACATATTTTATCAATCTATGTAACTCTTATTAGAGGCTTTAACTTAGAGAGTTGTTGACATAATATGGCCTAAAAATCCATGGTTTCTCTAAGTAATGTCTAGCAAATTGCACTCAATGGAGTACAAAGAGTATGCATAGCTACATCCTTGTTTTGCAAAGAAGATGTGGTTATGAAAGGTGGGATAAAGTGATGATGGAATCATTTAGCAGTTTAAAATATTTCACCAGAGTAGAAGTTGATTGAACACAGCTGCATTGGAGGACATGCTCACATGACTGTTAAGTGAAGTCTGACTCTTAAGGGGAGAGAGTGCATTTTGATAGGATGACCTTATCAGTGTGGGATAATGAAGCTGTGTGCAAAGTTTCTCCTTTTGGAAGTGAATACAGCATCAACCATTACAGAAAGACAAGTACACACACACACACACACACACACACACACACACACACACACACACACACAAATGTTTCCCATGCTGACCATTGAACCACCTACCTATTCAGTTACACAATTTAGAGAGCACAGTATTATTTGCAAGCACCACTGGTGATGACTAACTTTAAGAATATGAAAAAAGCACATTTGTACTTCTGGAAAATCCACTATTTGGAACAGATTGTACTGTGCATCACAGGTTGTTGAACAAATGCATATGTGTGCTGAGGACAATGTAACATCACTGTGATTGTCCAATGTAATTGCATACTTCTCTACTAGCATTTAGATACCATCCTTCATGTACATTGCATTACTGTGAGGGACATTTACCTATTTCACAGTATGGGATGCTAAAGAAATTTGCTCTTGTAAACCAGTGGATTATGTATGAAGAGATACACCAAATTTTTTTTTTTGGACAGGTGCCCATTTTTTGGGGGTGTGGAGTGGAATGCTGTGGAAGGTGTTTAAGAATAAGAAGGTCAGGTAGGTAGGTAGGGTAGACTAAGAAGCATGCACAGATATATAGGGCATACAAGACAGACAGGGATGGTGATAGAGACAAGAGGCTGGGAGATGTCATGATTGGGGATAGGTATGGGACATTGGAAGTGCACCCATATCCAGCTTCAGAACAGTGAGAATGTACTCCTCACCCTCAGAACTGTCATTAATGTTTCCTGTATCAGCTGCCTGGGTATGTGCTGGATGTGGCATCATTTTAACAATCTGTTGCAGGACTATTTCAACTTTGCCAGTACATGCACTGAGGTCTCTCTCCATGATATCCACCACTAGTGACTGTGTGATACCTTAAACTTCCTGTAATGGAGGCCCATGGGACATATGCAAATGACCCCTTAAATACATCAAGTGTTTCAGCTTTTTGGCTTCTGAATGTCCATGACAAGTCTTTATGGTTACATTCAGGCCAACAAAGTCCAGCCCTACTACCTGTGGATATGCATGTCTCAGCTTTGTTATTTTCAACATGGTATAAGCCTGTCATTGTATCCTTGCTCACTGTATAACCTACATTCCCCACTAGATTCCCTCAAAGAATGTCACCCCTAGCAAAGCTGGTCTACAGCTCACAGGTGAGCCATATGTGTGAGTCATGGAAAATGCCTGGGTTACCTGCATAGACACTGCAGATGATCCCTTGGGCATTGCAGACAACCTGACAGTTTATATTGGAGAAACATTTTCTGTTGATGTACCACCTTTCCTGTTCACCAGATGGGGCTTTTATTT
The DNA here is from genome assembly GCF_019279795.1 of Protopterus annectens. Lineage (NCBI taxonomy): Eukaryota > Metazoa > Chordata > Ceratodontiformes > Protopteridae > Protopterus > Protopterus annectens. The sequence goes on from NC_056731.1 coordinate 253,588,767, forward strand.
CTATGTGTGTACAATGTATGGCCCCCAACACGTCAGGGAGGTGTGCTATTACATAAAATTCCTGCATGGTTTGTGCTGTCTCCTGTGGGGGCCATGGGAAACAAATGAGATCCCTTGCATGTAGCAGCATTGCATTTTAAAACTGATGTAATATTCCAGAGGCTGATGCCTGTGACACCCTAATATATCCCCTGTGGGTCTCTGGAAAGTACTAGAAGCACTAGTAATGCTACACATACCTTTGTTTCCACTGGGATGGGTTCTCCAAGCTTTCCCTGGGGCCTGAGGTGGGGACAGCAAAAGTTGCATATTTCCTTCGATATTTCCCTGTCCAACCTGTATTACTGAGCAATTTCTGTGTCATGCAGCTGATGACAATTCAAACAGGGTCTAAGCATCCTTCTTCATTTTGCATGAGGTCTGGCAACAGCAACAGAAGCAGCACCCTGATCTAAAGCCGGTTGCACATCCACCATAATAATAATAACAGCAGCAACCCCTAACATGTTTTTTTCTAAGTGCAATTGTGCAGAGTTTTGGTGAACAGGGCAAATGTCTATACTGAGTGTACACGACTGCTTTATAGCTTCCTTAATAGCTCTGCCATATTAGATTGATTTATTAGGATGGAATTCATCTCTTAATGCTAGCATTAGCATATTCTGCTGTTTCCCTTTGTTTTGAAGCTCTACTCAATGTGTAGAGCCATTTAATGAATACCAAAGAGCTCACTATTGTATAGCTGTTAACGAATTTGGCCAGGCATTTCCTCCCTCTTGTATCCTTAATCACATGGTATTTTATAAAGCTATTAAATTTAACTTATGGCAAGCCTTCTTCCATTCTATTTCTCCTTTCCTCCTCCATAGTCTTTATATTCCGCATTAAAAATGCTTCCTGCCTACTTTATTCTCCGCTTTCTTTCCCCCCTCTTTAGGTCTACTATCTTGATGCCTGCTCTTTTCCTAATCTTTCCCATTCTACTTGCCCTCCATTCTCTTTATCAAATCCACTTACCCTAACTCCTCTAGACCTAGACTCTTGTCTCCTTCCTCCTGTCCACACAGTCTATCTGGTTATTGCCTGAGAACTCCTCTGTACTACTTCTATGGCTGCTCTGCACTGCAGCTACTGTCCCTATTGTGCTCTGATGCTGCTATGCTGTGATGTACTGTGAATCTCTTTTGTATATGTAATTGTGAAAAATTATCAATACAATTGTAGATCTGTAGGATTATCTCTTGCTTTTGCTACTGTTTGTTAATAAGCTTACTCTGTATTACATTATCCTGCCAGGAAAATGACTGTAACTTTTTCTTTTTCGTTTTTTGTGCACTTTGTCATTTTCATATTGATAAATGCAACTTTTCTCACTGGGCCTCTGCTGAGAAGGTGTTTATTTTACTGATCCAGTTGGACTATCCTGGTAAACAAATGTAAACAAACAAACAAACAAACAAATAAATAAACAAATACTAGTATTAGTTTAAATATGGGGAACCATAAAATTATTTAACTGCTTTTTATAGTCAACACGGTAACCATAGATACAGCAGCATTTTATGAGTAACAATGATGTTTATAAAATGGACTCTTGAAATAAAGGAGTGTAATTAGTTATGTATGTCATGTGACCATGCCCTTACTTCATTATAAAGATACAGTCATTCTGGTCATGATCCATATTACATAGACAGTTAGTCTTCCTTCAACATGAATGGTATTCCTGCCGCCAGAGCACATCATACTTTACAAAACATGGCATCCGCCTTACTCTCACTAAAAGCTACATCTGGGCCATAAAATTAAACTGTAAGCAATAATAACAAAAACACAGTAAGTCCCTACTCCTTCTGAGACACATACACAGTCATTGCTGTGTTGCTTTGTTGACAGTAGAAAACCTTCCCATAACTTTACCTTCTAATTCAGGCAATACTTTGCTCTTCCTAAGAGAACTCCTTTGTCTGTGGCAGTGGCTTTTGATAGTGTTGATTGACACACAACATTTTAAATTAGAACTCCTTATGTTTCCAGTTGCGTAGAAAAGTAAAACAAACCACGACTAACAAACAGTCTGGGTTTTCTCTGTGTAGAAAGAATGGGGGAGGGGAACAGAAGCAGATTGCTTTTTCATTTAAACAGTTCTTATTAACATTTCCAAAATCTAATATATAATAAACATTTACAATCAATTAGAGCTAATTAGCTACTTTTTAACAAAAAAAATTATTTAAAAATAGTATTATTTACACTATTTGCATCTGGTGAAGTCTAGTCTGCACTATATTTGTCTGAATCCAGATTAGAGTATTTCAAAGTTTCTGTTCAGTCTGGGGAGAATGTGTGTTTCTGTCTCTTAATCTCATATGCTTTTATGATTTTTTTCAATAACTTCATCATATCAATGTCAAAGTTCCTTTGAGTGCACTGATGCTTTGTTATCCATTGCTTTGCAATAACCACATATGAAAGAATCAACCCGATTACTTATTCTCTATTATTCAAGCCCCATTTGTTACCTCCAATACCTAATATGCAAAAGTACCATGACATTTATTTTTTTTTTCTAAATATCATAACCCATGTGTTGCATGCCAGCAATCATCCAGAGAAGTGCATCTTCAGCATTTTGTGTCTATATTTGTTTTTTTCTTAACCATTTTTAAAGTAATTAGAAGCCACTCTAATGGTCTCATCCGTTGATCTCAAATGTATGTCCATTTATGTAGGAAATAATATACATTTCATAATTTTCCTCAGTTTGTAACTAATGACTAATATTTTCATTATTTTCAATTTATCAAATAATTCATATCTAATGTCAACAGATTTTGTCTTCATTAATTCAACGAAAATTAGGATTCATGATTACTAAGTGAACACTTTTTGTCTGATGGACAAAAAGGCAAAAAAATCCCAACACAAAAAAAAAAAATGCTAAAAGCCGCTTTCAATTGAATGGAATTTTAAGCTTTTTTGTGCAGCGGCAAATAGTTCACATGTATGCTAATGACCAAGGGGAGCATAGAAAAACAGTAAGGAAGTTTTCCCCTCTGTCCTTCAAATTAGTTAGAGTGTTTTTCAAATAAATCATTCATCTTGCTAGCAGCTCAGTTGTATATTGTTAACCATGAAGTACCAAAAATGAGTAGCAGTATTTCCATTTGTGTCCTGACCGAAGTTCCTCTGGTCAGTATAAGTGCTACTTCAGGTCTCTTGTAAGTAAGGGTCATAGACTCAGTCAGTGTGATTTACCCTCCCAGTAAAAAAAAATCAATGAATAAGGCAATTTATTAGATACATAGCCTGACATCAATACTGACTGTTGCAAAAAAATATATAATAATGAGCTGCAAATACAGTAATAAACTAAACTAAATAATTTGAATAAATAAATTAAAAACTGACCTATATGCAGAACAGGGATGTGTTTCTTTTTTGGTGATAAGCACTTAGAAGGACTGCTGAATGCATCATATAAGTTATGTATAATGCCTTGTACAATTCTGCATCTATAAATCATTGCTGTATCCCACTTTGAAATATACAGTTGTGTGTATACATACATGTGTGTGCATGTGTGCGTGTGTGTAAGCTCAGTTGAATCTACCCAATAACAAATTAAACAAATAGATAAATATACAAATAACTACCTTTCACCTCCAGTGCTGCTGGAGATGCAAAGGGAGCTGTACATCCATCAGTGCTAGAAAATGGATGTTAGCACGACAGTTGATTACATCATATCACAACAGTTGAATATAAAATTATATGTAGTTCTGTAGTTCTGCATTTATAAAACATTGCTGCCGCCCCTACCTTTATACAAAAAAATGCTTCAGTTTGTAGTTCAGTGTTCGATGCCCTCATTTTCCATTTGTCTGCTGTGAGATAATGAGCAAGTCAGTTGACCAGACTGTGCTCCTGCTTTGCCACTGAAAACACACCTGTACACCTGTACACCTGTACTTATTGGCTTTACCTAGTGAGCAGATGAATAAAATAGCAATACATGATCAGATGGGCTATTTCTCCCTGTAATTACTTCTTCTTTTGCTTACAGCTTCTATTTGTATATATTTATTTATTTTTTTGTATGGGTCTCATTTTATAAACAGATTAATGCACACCAAAGTGTTGGTTATGGCCTGCTAAGAGCACAGTGAGGTACAAGAAGCACTTGGAGAATACAGCTTGGCATTCTCTTACCAGGACTTAACCTGTTAATGCTTGTATTACAGTGAATCCTAAGAGATTTATTTTCATCCTTTTTTGAATGCTCTAAGGCGCACTGTTTGGACTGTGTTATATTCCCAAAAAGGGTACATTTATTGACAGTAGGATTTGATTTATTATTTTGTGTGATGAAATAATTATAAAATATTATTAAACAAATGTAATCTAACAATTTATCTTTATTCTTGTATTTTTAAGCCATGCAGTACCTTTGGAGCTAAGATACTTTTTTTACATGTTAAGTAGGTCACAGCAGTGTACCCTGATAACATTATAAGCCATGTCTGATTTAATGTCTTCAGGTATGCACCTTTAGAACTGTATTCATTCTGATACTTTTAAATCACGTACTTTACCTTTACTGTCTTTGATGACATCTTTATATGTCAAGTATTCTTTTGTAATATTTGTGTATCTATGATACAATTTAGTTCTCTTTTTTCAATGAAACCTTTGTCACTTTTGCTACTATCTCAAGAATTAATGTGAGACTTACAAATGGCAGTCTGCTTAACTTAGTATATCATTAGGATTATTAAATAATATGCTTCTTACTGTTTTTAGGGTTAGTAATTTATAAGCACTGATGGTGCAACTAAAATTAAAAGCTAAAACTTGATAGGACCAGACGATATACCTGACGATTTCTTATACAGAATCAAGGGAAATCCAACTAAAGTCATTTTGACTGTATTAAAGAAAATGTTACTAGCTGCTGTGGTAAATGTTTACAAAGTGTGCACGTGTGTGTGTGTGTGTGTGTGTGTGTGTGTGTGTGTGTGTGTGTGTGTGTGTGTGTGTATACACGAGTGTGGAGGGGGTCACATCATGTATGTGTACATGTGTGTCTTTGTGTGCGTCTCTGTGTGTGTGCGAGTGTCAGTGTGTGTGTGTGTGTGTGTGTGTGTGTGTGTGTGTGTGTGTGTGTGTGTGTGTGTGTGGAGACAGTCACCCATTAGTTTGATAAATATTCTATATAAAACAACGAGCAATAATTCAAACATATTCAGAATGTTCCAGTGGAGTGACTTCACCTTTTTGAATCTTACAGCATTATCTGAGAATGTGAGACTGAAGTCCTAATACTGTTAGATAAATTCCATGTGAGCCACTTTTAGGAAGCCTAGGGTTTACCTTTTCTCCATTATAATGCAACCATGTAGTTGGTATATAAGTGTGTGGGGTTCTCCCTATGCATAGGGGGGGTGCAGTGGGGCTTCTCTCTACAAAAAACATTCTTTCTGGTTTTGCAGTCACTGGCCTTCAGCAACTTTATCTTGTGGTACTGGGAATTGGGTATCCTTCAAACAACCATCACCAGCCCTGTTCTTTGAAGAGTTAAAAAACAACATTTGATGAAGTGTTGATAATGCATGCTAGTTTTCTTTGCCTTGCTAAATCATTTGGCAGTATTCTGAATAAGGAGAAATGAATCCTTACATAGATCAATGGAGAAACACCCTGGTAAAACAAGTGGACTTAACAAGGCACTGCTACAATTCCATCAGAGATTACCAGTTGTTTCACAAGGTTTTATACTGAGACTGGGACCACTATTTTTTGTACTATTTTTCTCGGGTATAAAAATGGGAAGCGAAATCTGGATAACAAAATATGCTAATGATTGCAAATTGGGTAACATAATTATTTCATAAAAATGCTAAATTTCTCCAGGACAACTGATGAAAAGTACATTAATGCAAATAAGCAAGCATATTGGAAGATACTGCAGAAAGGAGAAAAGTTGTAACATATGATTACAAAAAAAAAAAAATAAGAACTACAAGAATAGCTCCATTTGTAGGGATCTAGGGATAGCAACAGATAACAGGTAACAATTTAAACGAACATACTGCTTGGGAGGCAAGTCAAGTCAGTGACCAATTAAGGTTGATACGCGCATGCTACTGCAGGCCGAATGACAGGCATGACTGTAATAGTAAGAGGCGGAGAGCTCTCTGACTGGATGGTCACTGATAGAGGACCTAGTCAATTTCTACTCATCATACCAAAGAGTTCATGTCCTTCCTTTGTTACCAGACATGGATACAGACATCATATAACTGACATACAGAATGGGTGTTCTCATTTTCTCACAGTTCCATCTACATCACAGTCTGGTATACAATCACTTACTGTATTTGTCCTCACACAGAGGTCTACATCTCTGCATATTTCAGAGTCACGAAATGCCAGCTACTCAAATATTAGCACATAGAACATGGTGCTGTTCCCCACAGGTGAGTAAGGAGTTCATTGGGTGTATATGCAGGATCCAACACTTTCAGCATTGTTGGAAGGCATGTCACTTGTTATGTAAGGTCGAGCTGTAATTCAGAAACTGTGGCTAGATGCATAGCTATGGCCTGCTGTTACACATTTTGCACCAGAGGAGGTACATGAATTGGGCATTAGTGTGGACCATAGAAATAAGTCTGGTGTTGGGCATAAGTTGTTATGTTTTTTGAGATATATTTTGTGATCATTAAAACTATATTGCATGTAGGTGGAACATGTACAGTGGCCTGTACAGCTACCATCAATTTGTGGGATGCAGAGTATTGGTTTATAAGTCCTTTGTCATTGTACAAATGCAGACCTCAGTATGCCTGACCAGATGGCTAGTTCAAGTGAGGATGAGAAGCATGATGAAGCAGGAGTACACCTAGAACTTGAGGCACACATACACACACGCACACACACACACACACACACACACACACACACACACACACACACACACACACACACGCACGCACGCACACACACACACACACACACACACACACACACACACACACACACACACACACACACACACACACACACAATGTGACATGGGTTACAGGTGTCATACAGCCAAGCACATCTCAGCAACTCAAAATGACACCATGAGTGGTGGCAAAGGAACACTGTGAGTGAAACGCTGCACCACTGTGGTCAGTCATATTATCTGTGGTGTCTGCTTCAGTGTCAAAACAGGCATCTTGTGTTGCTGGCCACTGTGTGGCTACAGGTGCAGATGTGGGAAAAACTAGAAGGGCACTGGCCTTGGTACCTGATAGAACAACTAGTACTATGCTCTGTGCATAAGTGTTGGCTGGGAGTTGTTTATTGGCACAGACATCAACAGCACTGTCTATACCACCAGCTCTTATTCATCACAGCAGTTTGTTTTGCCAGTGGATTGATTATCAGTGTCAATTTGCTATAATTCTATCTGGCGTGGACATGACTCCTCACATGATGCACAATTCATCCTGCTCAGAAATAGAACATCTAAATGTTAGGACATACTTTGCTTCAGTTAGACACATATGTGTAAATGTAATACAGGAACTTTTTTGACATCTAGGAACAATGCCCAAGCAATAAACCAATTTGTTCTTCATGTCCTAACTTACAGTTTTGGAATGATTGACTGACCCCAAAAGGTATTGAATCAGTTGGACAGGAAAACAAGAAAAATGCTTCATTCTTATCAAATGATTTATAAAAATTAGTATATACCAAGATTATATGTTCCCCATTCTGAAGGCGGTATGGGCCTCCTCGAAACTGATAACATGAATAGATCTGCAATTGTAGGAATGTGTACATACCTGCTGACCTCACAAGATCCAGATGTAGCGAAAGTTTTAAAACATGAGGAGAATAAGTCTAAGATGACTTCTCTGCTTAGTCTGGTAGAAGCGTATCGGTGTCAAATGGGAATTAAAATCAAACCAGAAGTAGATAAAAATCAGGCAGCAACTAAATGTACCAAAAAAACAAAAGAAAGAATATAAGGTGAAGGATCAGATGAGAAGGCAAGAAGCGTGGAAGATGTATAAATATAGTTGCAAGTGCAGAAAACTCTTGGAACAACCTCATGTTGATCAGGACTGAATGAAGACATGGCTAAGGAGAGGTGAATTTAAACCAAAACATGAAAGGTTAATATTAGCGGCCCAGGATAGAGGACTATGTACGCATTAATTCAAAAAGTCCATTGAGCATGTGGGAGAAACAGACAAATGCAGTTTTTGTAAAACAAAATTGGAAACAGTCGCACATCTTATTCCGGGGAGTGATACACTAATGGCAGAAGGACTGTATACTGAAAGGCATAATAATGTGGCAAGACTGTTGCACCGGGGATTGTGCAAACATTATAATACTGAAGTGGCTGCGAATCATTGGCAACACGAGACACAAAGCATTATAGAAAATGGGGAAGTTTATATCACATGAGATCACCCATTACTAACAGTTCAAAAAATAGATGTGAGAAAATCAGATAGAGCAGTGTAAGAAAAAAACATAAAAGTAGCACTGATCATTGAAATTTCTACACCCAATGACTACAGTGTTTTGTAAACAAATAGACACAAAGTCATAAAATACCAGGATTTACAGGCAGAGACAAGGGCAATATGGAAGAAGGATGACCAGACAGTCCAAATAGTAAGAGCAATGGATCTTATAAAAATGAATTTACAATCATCCTTACATATGCTACCAATACATGGTGCCACCATGGTCAGTGCTGAGCCCCCTAATGTTTGGTATATACTTCTCAAATGTTCAGGTCAAAACTAAGGGGTTTTGGCTGACCAAGTTTGCAGACGACTGCAAACTAGGTGCAATCATTGAATCCCCAGATGATGTCGGTATACTGCAGGATGGTCTCACACAGACCAACCTCTATGATATTACATTGGGTTGAAAGGGCTAGGTTTAAAATGACCTCTGGGTCGATAGCCTAGTAATCTTCTATGATCCTATGATCCTATGTATAAATTGCAGAAGGAGTCAATTCTGGGCACATTGCAGGTGCTGCAAAGAGCACTTCTGGCTAACATCAAAGATTGAAACAATACTAATTTTGTGAACTTTAATCATATTTTGACTTAGGAATGGGGTCCATTCCCATCATGGTATTAGAAACCCAAAAGACTTGGAGAAGTTAAATAGAAATGCCATTGTGCAACACTTACATTAGCTATACAGGAGCAAACAGGGTCAGTGCATGCACTGACTACCTTTTTGGAAACCATCCATAAGACCTTACTTAATACTACAGGGACTGCTGCAGTAATCACGGTTGCAGTTAACTATACTTAGTAGGCATTTTCATCTCCCTTAAGTGTGGTGCAACCTATGCTTGGTCACATTTGGGTGCCTCCAGTAAAGGTGTCTATAGTCAGGACAGCAAGATCAACAATTTACAGCTGATTCATAATCAAGAAACTGCTTCAGATGTTGCTTCTGCATTAATGCCTATGCCAGAAGCAATTGCTTAGGTCAGTTGCTTTAGCATGTATTCTGCATGTGATCTCTTATATAGACTGTGTGTTCTGAATAGATGACAATATTTTGGGAACTGGAGACTTGTTGATAACCTGTCTCATGTACATTTTACATAGCATATGCCCTGCACAGAGTGTACTATGTTTATCCTTATGCATGGTAAAAGGGTAAGTTTATGTCTGCACATTGTTCTCGATCACATGACTTTTATTGCACACACATAGGTTTCTGCTACATACTGTGATATGTGCAAGTACCCCAGACTCTTTCTTCTGCTGTGCTAGCCACTGCAAGTGTTTATGATGTTGGCCAACCAGCTGTAATTTGGGGTCACCATTGTTTGCATCTCTTTAGCAACACTATCCTTTGTCCTTCTCCTGCTGTCGTCCTTTGTGAAGACTTAGCTGTAAGCCTATATAAATCTGTACAACAAAGTCTTCTGAATCAAACTTTTTTGCAAGACAGATGCCCTAGGTTATGCAGAGATGTGTGGGTTGCATTCTTTTCTTTTCATTTTCATGAATACCAAGATATACCTTTGCAAAGTTTTATAGATCTGCAAAGATTGTGATGTTTTTGTTGACTAATAGGCCAGTATTAATAACTCAGACTGTGTTCTCTTCAAGTTTTTAAATCTGAAGGAGCTAATGTGGCTGTAATGTGGACTGCAAAACAGCAGAGTTTTCACTGCGAATTAAAATATACCAGTTTTCTACACTTTACAAGAATCATTTTTCCTCTCATTAAGACCTTGTTATCTTTGATATTTTCTTTCATGGAAACAGACAAATGAAAGCAAGTATCTAATTTATTTTTAACATTGCTAGCTAGCACCAAGCTGTTTTATTTAGCTATCTGCTTAAAAGTTGTATACATATTACCTTCTCATGGACAAAATCTAATTATTTTGAGTATAGTTTATTTCTATAGTTCTTATTTTATTTGTAAATATGACAATGATTAATATCACAGAGACATATTCTGAATATGAGAAACTAAAAAATTATAAGATTTATTTTGGAAGTTTCAATCTAATTTAGGAAAAAACTTGCATATGTTCTATGACTTAAGACATTGAACTGTATATCAGATTTTGACACAGGTCATAATATTCATGTACAGTTTTTGCAGTTCTCCCTTGTTTTAATGTGAATACATCTTAACTATTCCCAGTACAGACACTATGTACAAAAAATTGTTGACTTAACTGGTTTAAATGAAGCAAAGTTATAAGATATATGTTAGCATTTTTTCTTTGAAGAAACATTTTCACATAACTTCAAAATTAATAAAGAAGCAATTGTCTGTCATGGTCTTGAACCCAGATCATATGTTCTAATTTGTAGATTTAACCATGAGGTAATTTCTCTTTATGAAATGCTGCATGTAGACACAGGTGACATATATTCTTGTTCCTTATAAAATTAATATTTTTCAGTTTTTAAATGTTTTATACATGTTTTAACATTATTACCAATTTCATAGCTTTTTTATTTTGTACTTTCAAAAGCACTTAAAACTGAAGATTTGTTTTATCTGATTTGAAACGGTGCATACTTTTGATATGGCTAACAGTAATACAAAACACACAAGATTAAAACATATTTATGCTTGAAAGGAAGTGACTTCATTACTCGTTTATTTTACAGATCAAGTGTTGTTTTTTTTCAAATTCTGTACACATTTACCAAACCTATAGCTTTTTCTTTTTTCTTTCTTTCTTTTTTTTTTTTACTGGACCACCATTTTAATATAGCCTGCCTTTTAATCTTGTTTTTTCTTATCACAGATATGAGAAATATATTTTTTTCATACAAAATATGCAGTTGAATTATTGCTTACATATTTGTAACAGCTATATATCAATCATTTGCATGACATATTTGATTTTTAAAATATTACCTTTCGGACTATATGGAACTGCATCTTACATCTTAATTGTTAATCTTTACATTACTGTTGTGCTTTCAGAATTTTTAGAAAGGTTATACCCATCACCCGTGTATAATTTTTTAACAGATCCTGAGCATCTATCTCTCAATAATTTTAGATAATGCTTTTGAAATGCCCTGCAATAGCTTGTACCAGGAATGAAAATGGTTACTTATAATCTCTGTAGCCTGCATTTCGTTTTTGCGTACATGTCAAATTCTGAAGGAAAAAATCATGCATTAACATAGCTAGATATTATGTTTACCTTTGTTTGCCTGCTTAGTGAACTTTCCAAGTTTCCTGATATGGGCATGTTGTACCGAGTCTTCTTTTCAAAGGTCCTTTTAATGCCAATTTGTTAGGACAGTCTACTTAAATAATACATCTTTTATGAAAGCCTTTTTAAAACTTATTTCGCTGACTAAATGGTACACATTTTTCAATGTTGGTTATTTGTCAGTTTAGGTTATTGTTGATTTATTATTTTATGAAAAATGCTTAGGTTATAAGTATTAAATAAAAGAAAAAATAAAGACATTCTTCTGCTGAAAATAGCGATAATAAGATCGTGACAAAACTCTTGGAGAGCTGTTATCGTAATAATATATATGTATTTGTGCACACATTTAACAGGTAACCTATTTTTATTGATTTTGCTTTATACATTATTCTCTACTTTTATAGAGTCTAACTAACAGCTTTTTATATATGTTATTGTTCAATGCCTGTGATGGTATTGCATACACATGTGAACAAAATTTATATTCATTTTGGCAATTTAATACTTTACTTGCATGTTTTAATGATAGGTTTCTTTAGTTTTGATTACTAATAGTTTACTTGAAAGGGAATAAAACTTAAGACATTTCATTAAAAATAATGCTGCCAGTAAAGGCAATCTGCCTTGATGCTGTTTGCAGCTGGACTTACTGTCGGCATTAAATCTTCAGCCTTGTGTATAGTGAAGCACTTCAAACTAAATGTGACAGTGGTTACCTCATATAATATATCTTTTAAATAAAATATGGGCTCTTCCTTATCTCATCATACCAGCCTTTTAAATTATGAAAGTATAGACCACAATAACAGTATGGCAGCAGAAAACATACTTATTTAATTTGGCTTCAGAAGATCTAAGTAACAATACCTTGTAATATTTTCATATGTCATAAAAGAGATGCCTGTGAATATGTTTATATATATATATATATATATATATATATATATATATATATATATATATATATATATATATATATATATATATATATATATATATATATATATATATATATATATATATATATATATATATATGCAGTTACATTCTGCACGTACTTGCATCTGTAATGACAGGATTGTCAAGTCCACTGTCTTTACACTACCTGTGACAATAAATGAGATTTCTCATTTATACAGTCAAGCATTTCCTTTGTTTTTGATGCTCTGGTATACTGGTGATTTGCTTAATGCTATCTGTTTTGTTAATACCAAATGTCATTTCACAGATATCTAACTTCTGTGTACAGTTTTAGCCTTTAGTACTACTACGTTTTCAGCAGGTTCTTGTTTGCAGTACAGCTCACTGTACTTTTCTTGAGTCTCTCGGTGGGAGTCAGTGTCACAGAGATGAGCAACATAGACATACTGCTATGCATGATTAAACAACTGTTTGGGAATTTACAATGGCAAAATAATCTGATTTTATCTTGCTATAATCCCCAAAAAAGGCAGATTATAGTATCACATTTTTAAGCACATTCTGCATCAGGAATATGTTGTTGTAAATATGTGCTTTAAAAGTATACATGTTCATAAAAAACAACATTTTCTACTTTACGAGTAACTGAAGTTTCAGCCAAATATTAACATATTTAATTCCACAGTCATAATTTTAATGAGAGCTTAATTTTTATTTTTATTTTATTTTTGTTGAATGAGTAGGATGACTGGTTTTGTGGCCATTTTCAACCATGACCTTTAAACAAATTCAATAGAAAACAATGCTGATTAATATAACAGAATTTTAGAATATTTATAAGCAACATTAAAGGATAAATATACAGTTTGTCACATGTAAACTTAGACTTAATGTTTTTATTCGGTCATGACACATGTAAAAGACACAAAAACAGAATATTCACTTTTATCTGATTAAAAGATATTTGATATTTTCAGTCATTATAAAATATTTCTAGGTTTCCAAGGCATCTGTCAAAAGTAATAATGCAATAACAACATCAAAAACAGTTCATAGGCTCATCTCTCGCTTGCTTCTGTAGAAAAGCAAATATTATTCTTTATATAAGTTCTATATCAATGCACAAAGCATGAAATTATCATTTATGAATCAACTACTCAGAGGTTTAAAGATGGGATTTTTTGAGTCCGAAGCTAGAAATTTATCATGTTTCTACTCATATGTACAAAGCACATACGAGGCTTCATATTTCTACATAAGGATTGCTTTTAATTACCTTGGTAAAAAAGGCATCTGAACGCCAAATGTAGTGTTGCTGTTATTTAGATGAATTGTTTTTGTGTGCTGTGCCAGAAGCAATGTATTTTTGTATCCTTCTGTTATGACAGAAAATTATCAAATTCGATTATTTGAACACAGTCTCTTGATTGCAGACTTCTGTAAACTGGAGTCATATAAAGGGATTTTTCAGTGCCACCTTACCCTTTTCTTCAGTAACAGTAAAAAAATTCAGAATTAGAATTTTAGTTCTCTTTGTGTGTGTGTGTGTGTGTGTGTGTGTGTGTATATACATGTGAAATAGTGGAACAGTGGGGGTAAAGCCGCACATTAGGTGTGGGGGCCTTTGTCTTCCATATAAAAGACAGGTTTTGTTTTTTTTTACTTTAAGAACTGTCAGTTGATTCTGTTTTTTGTTGATATTTTCACATAGTCCTGTTCAAACTGCAAACAGTGCTTTAACTTCTGCTTTTATGTATGAGGCTTAATTATTGAAGATTTTTTGCTGGGTTCCTTTTCCTAGCAAAATTCCAGATAATAATTTAGTGCTGAGTTTATTTTACTGCTTTGTTCTCTGTATAACAATGGTATATGGCAAGCATATTGCAAATGCATACAGTAATAAATGCTACTGGCTAGCTCACTATTTAAGTTAAGTTATTTGTGTAATCCATGTTAAATACTCTTATCTACCTAAAAGTATGAGATCACAAAATCCTACAAACGTACCCATTACAAATGCTATAATCCTGGCTACAACAGCACATTATGAGCGGTACTGTTACTTATGGTATCTTAACATTATATGGAAAGTGTCATCTGTCAACATTTCATATGGAAAATGTCATCTATCAGCATTAAGGGAAAACAGTGTGTTCATTTCCTCTGGATACACCTGAATAATGCTACTAATTCTATAGCTCAGATATTGCATAAGGCCTCATTTTAGTATACTACAGCTAAATAAATGGGACTGGTGGATACAAATATATTGTGAGGAGATCAGAATGGTTGTTTAGTTAAACCTTCAGAAGATTTTGTTAAAAATACTCTGGGTTGCATTTTTCTCCAATATTCTGCAGAACACCACAGAGAAGACACCCAGCCATTTTGTAGAGATCACAGTAGAACTGATATATACAACTGGGACAGCAGAACTGTATGTCACTTTGTATGCAACAGCTCACCATTTCAGCATGGATGCTACCATGATGTAAGCTAGCTTGGCTAACAGAATTCCTAGCATTCCATATGTTATCTGGAAGCATATCTTTACCAAATGGGTGTCTTCTTCTTTATAGATGATTCTGTACAGCAAGCACAACACTTTAGGCCAAGAACTGAACATTTTATTTTATATTTATGAGGCAACCACTTAGGTTCATAGGTAGGTACTAGGCTATTGGCCCTAGGGCCTATATAAGCCTAGCCAAATGGTACCCTGGCTTTCGCCACACAAGAAAATAATTTTTCTGTGTCCCTGTCGAGCAGAGCCACAGAAGTGATCCCTGGGGTAAATTTCCTATCTCCCATCCAATCATCAAGATTTTTCTTGAAGAGTGCTAATGAAGAGCTTTGTTTGATATAGATAAGTAGTTTGTTCCAGAGTATGGGAAGTCTTTGGGACAGTAATCTATCCCTCCAGCATGTTCTGTTTATTGTGGTGACAAGGTTTAGGTCCCTAGAGCATGTAGCTTGGAGGGATTAGGATTTCTTTAAGTTGAGCATGTCCAACAGCTCTGGGTTTGACATAGCTTTGTTTGTTAGGCAGAGATCACCTCTGAGTAGGCTATATGTGGCGGAGTAAAGCTGGAGTTTTTTGAGGCGGTCTGAGTAGGGCATCTGTTAGTAATCTTCTTTGTGAGGTATTTCTGTGGCCTTTCCGGTTGTTGTAGATGTCTTGTGAGGTACATACCAAAAGGGGCATTATACTCAAAAATGGGTGTAATGAGTGATGAGGAGAGGGGAACAATGACCTCTTTTTTCCTGGATGAGAAACCTCTTGTGATGAGGTGTGCCACGTAGAAGGATTTCCTGACTACTGTGGTGATGAGATTATTAAAGGAGAGACTACTGTCCACCTGTGTCCCACGGTCTCTTATCACACTTTTGGTGTTAAGTAGATTACCACCTATGTGGTAGTTCATGGGTACAGAGTTTTTACCAAAAGGGATGACAATGCACTTTTTGGCATTGCGCTTGAGGCCATGGCTTTGACACCAGGCATCTGTCTCAGTGAAGCCCTTTTGTAGGATGTCCACATAGTTAGGAGTTTTGATTATGGCTCCTAGTTTGCAGTCATCTGTGAACTTTGTTAGACAAAGACCTTCTGTGTTAGCCTGTACTTCAGAGAAGTAGATACCAAACAGGAGAGGACCCAGGACTGAACCCTGTGGTACTCCACTTGTCACTGGTCTGAAGTTGGATTTAGAGTCTGCTACTTTGACAGTGTGGGTTCTGTCAGTGAGCCAGTTGGCAACCCATCTTGTGACATAGGGATTTATACCTAGTTTAGTGAGTTTATCTATAATTCCAGAGAGGGGGGGGTGGTGTCAAAAACCTTGGTGAGATCTAGATAGGCTGTGTGAACCACCTTACCCTCATCTATGGCTTTGGTGACTGCTTCAAAGAAGTCTATCAGGTTTAGGAGACATGATCTGCCTTTTACAAACCTGAACTGGATAGGGTCCAGAGTTTGGAGATTACCAATGTCATTGCTTATAAGTTCCATGATGATAAGTTCCATAACCTTGCAGACCAAGCTCATAATGGGGCGGTAGTTCCCGGGGTCCATGGTGGCTCCCCCTTTGTGGAGTGGGATAACCATTACTGTGTGCCATTCAGTAGGCACAAAGCCTGAGGTGAGGCTATGATTGAACATGGTACTTAGGTGGGGTGCCAGTTCATTCTGTAGTTTGTGTAGAACGCAGCCTGGGATGTTGTCAGGTCCTATGAATGCTGTGTTCTTGGCTTTGGAGAGTGTGTTTTTTACCTGTGCAGCCATGATTACAGGAACTTTGCATTCTTCCGATACAGAGATGGGCCCTTTAGGGGGTGAGAGAGGGGTAAAGTTAGCACTGAACCTATCTGCCAGGATGTTGGCAATATCAGTTGGTTCTGTATATTTAGTGCCATTGTGCTGTAACTCAGAGCAGATCTGAGTGTTGCCATTGAGATTCTTGACATAGCTATAGAATGCTTTGTGGTTGTCTTTAGAATCAGTGGCGATTTTGTTTTCATAACTAACTTTGGATGATTTTATGAGGGATCTCAGCTTCTTACTGAGGCTGACCAGGGAGTTCCTCCAATCATGGGATTTCACTCTTTTTTGGAACAGTTTTTTTCTTCTGTTGCCGAGTTTGTTTATGGCAGGGGACCACCAGATTGGCTTCCTTTTTTTTGGAGGATAGTATCTTGGTTCTGTTAGGGACTGCACAATCCATGCACTCATGTAAGTGCTTTTAAAGTGCATTTGTATAGGATTCAGCAGTCGTACCTCTATTGTCCATCAGCATAGGTGTTGTGAAGTTTGCCAACTCTGTCTTAAAAAGTGTGAAGTTGGCTTTGGAGAAATTTTTTTATGGTGGTTTCCCTAATGGGGTGTGGGGGTGGGATGTGGATGTTTAGGGTGATTAGCTTGTGATCGGATCTGACCAACAAGGAATTGACCTCTGGTGTGGAACACTGGTTGACCATGTTGATAATGACCAGGTCTAGGATATTGCTGCCCCTGGTGGGGGTGTAGAAAAGTTGATCCACGGCGTTGGAATTTATGAATTCCAGAAAACGTTGAGCACATGAGTTGGTACATGAGTAGTTTTCCCAGTTAATGGTGGGGTAGTTGAAATTGCCCATTATTAGGTTATTAGGTTGTACTCTAATATTTTCTAGTGTATCAAGAAATGAGGAGTCAGAATCCTGGGGCATGGTGGGGGATCTGTAGCAAGCTACAATTTGGATTGTGGTCTTGCCCAGAGTTAGTTGCACTTGGATAATCTCAAATGCATTATGCTGAGCAACTAGCCTGGAGGTGTGGACATCCTAAATGAATATGGACATGCCTCTCCTTTTAGTGATTCGGTCCAGGTTAGGTGGCTGAAAGGTGTGGTATGAATTATAGCCTGGTAATGCAGGGGTGCTCTCTGGAGCCTTGAACCAGGTCTCTGTCACTGCACAGATGTCAATGTTCTCCATTTTAAGGAGTGCCTCGAGTGAGTGCATTTTGAGGTTTAGACTTCTAGCATTGAGTAGCATTACCCTCAGATTTTGCTTGCTTGTACCTGTTACAGTGGTGAATTTGTCATTTGAGCCTTACCTAAAAAGGCACTATAGGGGTGGCAAGAGCCTTAGCCAGTATCCGGAATCCCAAAGGCGACAGGTGCAGGCCATCTCTGGCAAAGTATTGTGGTTTGTCGATCATGTCATCCCAGGCAGACAGATACTGGATCCCCTTAGAATGACACCAGAAGCTTAGCCAATTGTTGAAGTCAATCATTTTGTCCTTGTACTGTGGTATCATTCTGGGTGATGGCAGGATGCTACTCAGGGCTAGGGTCATACCTGCCTGGGCTACAAGATAGGAGTCTCTTTTTATGTAGTCCAGGGAGGTACATCTCAGGTCATTCACACCAACATGGACAGTGACAGAGTCATATTTATACGTGTTGTGGAGTGACCTGAGTGCATGCATTATGTGGTGGATCCTGGCACCTGACAGGCAGCTGACAGTAGCTTTCTCCTTGTTTAGCCTGGTGAGTAGAACATCAATGTGCCTGACTATAGAGTCACCTATGACTAGAGTGTTGGGTATGTTGTTATGCCTTATGGGCTGTGGTTGAGTGGCACACTGAGTTTGTGGGCTACGTGTCATTTGGGTTGTGTTGGGGGGGGTGGAGTTTGCTTGCGTTTTTGCTTTGGAGGTCCCTGTTGCTTGGGTAGATTTTTTATTTAGAGCCTCCGCGAATGTAGGTGTTTGTTTTGTGTTTCTATGTGTTTGTTTTGGTGGTGTAGGTTTTGAGGGACTATGTGATGAGTGTGGTGTAGTGCAAGTATTTACCTTCTCCTCTTGATTGTCTAGTCCAGTCTTGGGTGAAGAGAGCTTTGCTTCCAGTTTGGCTATATAAGTGCTTCTCTCACAGGTTGTAGTGCTGGGTGGTAGGAGGAGAGTGTTGTCTGTTTACATGAGGCAATTGCTGCATTGCCCCAAAATGCCCAGATTCATCAGGTAGACAGGAGAAAACACTGGGAGCTGACCCTTAGACATGCCTGGATAGGTGCTTATTTATTAAGTACTAGAAACTGTTTTCCTCTAGACAAGCGAGAAAAGTTGAATGCTGTAGTAATTTGTAGCTTATTTAGTGCTTACAATGAGTTCTGAACAAGTGCTGAGCTCAAAGAAACAGATTTGCGTGCTGAAACTAAAAAACTGGCTAGTTCTAAGAAACAAAATTAAGCTAGAAGGCTTCCCTCCAACACAGTAAGGCTTGGGGGCTCAGAAGCTTACAAACAGTCCTGGATACAGCAAATCTGTATCTGGACTAGACGACTTACAGGAAAGGCAGGAAACAAGCTTAAAATTTTTTTTTTTTTGTAAAGTGGAAAGGGGAAAGGAGGAGCAGAACCTACGTAGGTTGGCCTTCTCAAATGTTCTCCCTGGATTAGGTAGAATGAGGTAATGACACTAGACTGTGAGGAGTGTCCCAGATCAAATTTACAGTAGGGGCGGGCAACTGCAAAGCCATCAGAACAAACAAACCCAACCAGATGCTTAACAATGGTAGAAAATTTCTAGTTAATACATCACACACAGTGAAACTAGCTAGAAAAGTATATGCAGACAATAAAAGTGCTATACATAACTCGTAAAAATAAGCAAAAAACAGGATACTTAATGTTATATATCACAGATCAGTTTGCTCAGTGCCCTTCCTCTGATTAGCTCAGTGTGAAATGGCAGAAACACTCACAAGTTAACTTCTCAAGTAACAAAGTTGAAACCTGAAACAACTTTAAAAAAAGCTCGAAAGAACCAATGAGGTGCTTACTCCAAGCCGTAGTCCAGGTAACCCCAATCAGCCAATGATCATAAACACTCCACTCTCACTGAAATGCTATACTGGCTTTGGCTAAACTAAGATGGCCTGGAACGTGTGCTCAGACACACAGCCTCTACCAACAAACAACTAGGCCCAAAACACAAGCCTGAATATGGACAATGCTACAACTACCCACACTACTTAGGTAGAAAAAAACTGCAGAAATGTTTAAACAGATAAAGGAGCAAGGATAATCTAGAGAATGCTTTTAACTGCAAACAAGTTATATGATACACTCCTTGGCAGGAAATAAAACACATAACAAGACTCTGCTGGGTGATTTCTATAAAAATATTAATACATATTCAAGCAACAAATTCATCAGCAGCAGCTTTGCTAGTTATGATGAGAGTTTATGTACCAGTGATAGCACTTAATTACCAGTAAAAATTAAAACATAAGGCTCAGGCATACCTCTCAATTTCTTTGCTCAAGAACTGGGGACAAAGCCAAAACTAATGTAGGGGCAAATACCCAAAATCAAGAATAGCTTTAAATATTATTCTACTTCATTTGTAAAGTTACTAGAAAAGAGTTTTGCATCAACATGCATTTTATGAACAATAAGAAGTATGAAACTCTAATGTCTAGCAGTAATAACTGAATGTAATCCTCAGTGTGATTTAACAGCACACAAATATGAGGTAAAAACAGTGTCATTTGAGAGATATGGGTTTAGTTTAATCAAGCTTTTTCAGTCTCTCTTATTACAATGTAAGAAGCATTTTTAAGGGGCTGTTGAAATGTAAAACATGGGTTCTCTAGTCCAGGTCATAATGTCAATACTTGTGTGCATGCACACACACACACACACACACACACACACACACACACACACACACACACGCACACCACATACACACAAACAGAGCATGCACTCTTATTTAGCTTTTAATTACTTTGTAGTTCAAGGAGAACAGCATTTATGCCCCAATATTAAAAAAAAGACAAATTAGTTAAGCACTAGAGTGACACTTGATTCGACCTTAACAAATGTTAAGCACCCCCTGCTTATGTAGTTAAGGTCGCGTCTTATGCAAGGCAGTAAAATCTGACTGTACTGACCAGCAAAGACAGCGGCAGAATAAAAGATTTGATTCTGCATGCAGTCTGCACTAATAAGGTGGCCCTTCCTCTTACAAACTTAGAAAGTAGCTAGAATCTTCTCCTTTTGGCTTTTCCTGTTAGGGGTCATTACTGCAGAATGACAGTCCGCAGAACGATTGACAGTGTAGTTTTACTTTGTTAAGTTGCCAGCCCGGCACCCAACCTTCCACAGAAGGCACACACATGCACACAGTCACACCTAGGGCCAATGTAGAGTGTCCAATCCACCTGCAGCATGTCTTTGGAATGTGGGAGGAAACCGCAGCACATGGAAGAAACCCAAGCAACTGCAGGGAGGCTCCCCATCTGAAAACCGAATCAGAGAACCTCTTGCTGTGAGGTGGCAACGCTAACCACTGCACCACTGTGGCCACTCAGAAAGTAACTAAAATAACAGGATGAAATATTAGGAATAGCAGGTGTGTTTGCCTGCATTTTCACTGAAGGATATGAATTCAAACTCAAATGTATGTCACTATTGAGTGACTTCAGTGTTCTGTGAATTGTCTGAAAACCGTGGACTTTATGAGGAACAGACCAAACAAGGCAAAAATCTGGACATTTGGATAATTAGGAGGCATGGAAGGTGAGTGCAAATGTAAGGGACTGTGTGTTAAGAGGCTAAGTGCTTTATGGCTTTGAAAAGTGACAAAACACTTAGCGTCCCTCCCCCCTTTTTTCCTGTTATTAGTAGTACATAGAGCAGATAAAGCTCCATGCACTACAAAGAATTATGATTTGGTGGTCGATCATAAACCTAAATTATGTGTTCTTGACACGTATGCCAAAATGTAGCTCTTGACCTTCGGTATCGAGATGAATTTACTGCAACCCATGTCTCAAACACATAATAAGCAAGGTATGATTGGCAACCAGATTGTAATCTCGTATATTATGTCATTTGCTATACACCATGATACCTTAGTTACCATGCACTCAACAGGCACAAAATCTGGATAGTGCAATCAGACATCAGTACATATACTGAATTTTGTTTTGAAAGGGTGATGCCGGGGTTTCAGTTATGCACAGTAAACAAAGAACATCACAGCAATTTTCAAGTATAGAAATGTGTGAATAATTCTTTGTGACTGTGTTGGCAGACTTAAACTATAATCACAACTAATGAGGACCATCTAAACTTTTCCTGTAGCCATGGTTTTTGAAGATCACATCTTCATTCACTCACTTTTCTTTCGGCTTAAAATGATGAAGGCCAATGCGCAATAAACTAAGCAGTGCTGACCAAGCTTCCTTTCTCCAGTTATTGAATCCAACCCATCCTGGGGGATCCTTAGGCATTCCCAGACTAATGGGACCTTCTAGTATGTTTTGGGTCTGCTTGGGCATCCTTCCAGTGGAACATGCCATAACATCTCCAGAGGGGCACATCCAGGAGGGATCGATCCTTTTTGTCTGTCTTGACAACCTCATCTGGCTTCTCCTAATCTGAAGGAACAGCATTTCATAAATCACCAAATTCCTCATGCTGTTACCGACAGCAGCACATAGTGCAGAAAAGCTGAATTTCTACTGTTTGTAGCAGCATCTCATTCTGTCATTCACTATCTTTAGCCCATTAGTATGACTCTGGAATAGCCTACAGAATGACTGTCAAATCAATGGCTTTGCCCAAAAAATCACCTCATACTTCAGCAACACTGATTGTTTCAGCACCTGCTGCCCACTGTACTTGCTAATCACTGTTCCTCCTTGTTAACAATCATGCATATGACCTCTGGGTATGTAACCCCTTCCATTAGGGGCAGTTGTTCCCCTAGAAGTAAACTGAACAGTCCAACTGTTTTCTGAGAGACTAATGTGATATGATATTTGAAAGTGCTGATATTCATCCTAGCCACTTCAAATTCATCAACAAGCACTTGGGTGTATGCTGGAGGTCATAATCAGGCAAGGTCAAATGGATAACATCATTTGCAAATAACAAGGGTGCCACCTGTAACTCTTAAGGGTGGACACCCTTCTTGTCTTGGTACACCTTGATATCCTGTCCATGAGCAGGGTAATTGGCAAGCCATGCTTTTACCTAAAGCCAAAACTTACCTTAAATGGAGCTGATATAATGCTGCAGATATGGGCAGAAAGTAGATAACATAGATAACATAATGTGTTTGTTCCAGTAACAGATACTCCACAGTACCTTCAATGGTACACGCCAGGGCAATGCTATCATTACCTTCTCCAATTCCACAAAACAACTGTAGAGTAGATTGCAATAGCAAACTCCACTGACACAATCAAGCAAATGTGAAGAGCTGGTGTACTGCTGCATGGCCTGGACTTAATCCAAATTATTCTTTCACAGCCTAAGGTTTGGCTGTTGGCTGGAGCCTCATCTTCCTCACTCTGGCACAGAGTTTTCCAAGTAGGCTGAGAAGTATGGTTCCCATCCTAATGCTGAGCAGTGTGACCCACCCCCCATGAGGGTGAGGTGTGTGACTTCCCCATGTAGTTGAGGTGTATGACTTCCATATGTAGCTGAGGTGTGTGATTCCTCCCATGTAGCTGAGTTGTGTGATTCACCCATGAGGCTGAGGTGTGTGATTCCCCCATGAGGCTGAAGTGTGTGACTCCCCTACATGGGTGAGGTGTGTGACTCCCCCATGAGGCTGAGTTGTGTGACTCCCCATGAGTCTGAGGTGTGTGACTCCACCATGTAGCTGAGGAGTGTGACTTCCCTATATAGTTGAGGATTGTGATTCCCCATGGAGCTGAGGAGTGTGACCCCCCCCCCCCCCATGTAGCTGAGGTGTGTGACTCCCTATGTGGCTGAGGTTTGTTACTTCCCCATGGGGGCTGAGGTGTGTGACTCCCCATATAGCTGAGGAGTGTGACTTCCCCATGTAGGTGAAGTGTGTGACTCCCCCATGTAGTGAAGAGTGTGTCTCCCTTTATAGCGTAGGACTGTAATTCCCTCGGACAGGTGGGGAGTCTGATTTCCTCCTATAGCAGATGAGTGTGATTCCCCCATGGGTGAGGAATGTGCTTCGCTCTCTTTACATGAGGAATGGGATCTCCCCACAGCTGAGGAGTGTGTAATTTCCTCTGTAACTGAGGTGCATGAGTGTGATTCGATCCTATAGCTGAGGAATGTTACTTTCCCTTATAACTCAGGAAATGTGACGCATATAGCTGAAGAGTTTTATTCTCCCTTTAGCTGAGGAGTGTGATTCTCTCATAGATGAGGAGTGTGTTTCTCTCTCTATAGCTGAAAACTGTGGGGTTCCCTTTGTAGCTGTGTAATCTGAATGTGATCCCTCCTATAGCTAACGAGTGAGATTCCCTCCTATAGTAGAAGAACATAAGTCCTATAGCTGAGGGGTTTGATTTTTCTGCTTATCAAAGGAGTGCAATTCCACATACAGTCTTGTTTCCTTTCTTAAAGATGAGGACACCAGCCTAAATTTGCAGTTGGGGCTATTGTTGCGGATTTTCAGACAATACTGAAGAGGTATGTTAGTCATATTGACATGATTCTTTTCAGTGCCTTCAACATCCCTAGAAGAATGTTTTCCCTATCTGCAGCCTTAATACTATGGAGGACTTTAACCATTACAGTAATTTCAGTGATGAACTCCATCTGTCCCGAGAATTCAGGCATTGTCACCTGAGTGGAGGCCATGTTGTTCTGTTTAAGAGTTCATCATACTGTTCCTTTTACCTTCCTACAGTCTCCATGGTAGCTGGCAGTACTTCTCCTCTTTTTTAGCATAGTCTGGGTGAGGGGCTTCTGTTGTCCTCTGATAATCTGTCTTGATGCTTCTGAACGTTTCAAATGCCCTACTTTTGTTTCAGCAGCCACTGACAGTGTGGCCATCCTGACCTTCCTGTACTTCCATGGGAATCAAATGAACCCCAAGTAATAGATGTTATCACCATGAAATGTTTAACCACTCTCTGCCTTAGAAACTGAAGTCTTTAATGTAGTCCATTTGGACTCAAGGTTACTAGTTTTGCTTGGAACATACCAAATAAAGCATTTTAAAGTCTCAGAGAAGTCAGAATTTATATGATGTGTATTTTATAAGCACTTAATAATGCTAAGATTACGTCTGAGCATATGCAAGTATTTTTCTGGTGTTCTCGTCTTTCTTTATGACTATCTTATTTTGGGTTGCTGAGAAAGAGAAGAAAAACATAAAGCTGCATGAAATGGTACTTATTAGCATACCTCACATTTTTATGTGTTGAGAGTAGGTGGCCTCTTGCGCTGAATTTTTGGTATATGGTTTCCATTATCTTGTTAGTTTCAGTGTTGCTATCAACACATTATTCTATATCCCTGTGTGTGTGTGTGTGTGTGTGTGTGTGTGTGTGTGTGTGTGTGTTTTTAAAAGATCAAGCAATATGTTGGAATAATGCAGAAATATGATTGGCAGACAAAATGATATGGGAAAGAAGCTGTGAGAATGTTAAGACACATCACAATATTGAAATACGTTCATGACCCTGATCCAATTCTCACCACAGCACCAGACTCCTTATGATTGATGGGAAGGAAGTTTTCCAATTCCTTAATGCCAATAACAGTGGTGATAAAGTGGGTGTGTGAACATCAATCTATTGTTCTGCCCATGAAACAGGAACATATTGTTAAAAAAACCAAGTGTTGCATATCTATTAAATGGAAAAAAGAAACATCTATCCAGCCACCCACTGCACTGTTGCACACTGTCATCTCACATTCCTAGAGATCCCATTGACAACTGTGATAGGTGAATTCATCAGCAATGCCAGCTCTCAAAAAACATCCTTTGAAGATAGCACTCAGTCTGCATAATGAAAAATAAAACCATTGCATCTAGCTATTATCTTGTTCCATCCTTCTAAGAGACCCCCATTCCCAGAGGCAAGGTATCCAGTTAAGTGCCTTAGTGTAACAATTCAGTTAACATACAGAAATGGACACTCACCTCACTATTCTAGAATAAACTTTTTACAATAAAGAAGATTGTATTCATCCTAAAATGTCTTATTGCCACCTTCTTTACACCAGCTGTCAAAACAGAGGGAAGCACAGAGACGCAAACACACACCTTTGCATAGACACATATAGACAAAGACACGCACACACGCACACACGCACACACACACACACACACACACACACACACACACACACACACACACACACACACACACACACACATGTGCATGCACACACACACACACACACACACACACACACACACACACACACGCACACACACACACACACACACACACACACACACACACACACACACACACACAAGAAATGTGAGTAATTATTGAATAGTATTATTGGTTTTACTTCCCTTCAGTCTACACATGGTATTTTAGTATTCGATAAATGCATTCTGCTAGCTGCCTGACAAATAGCCTTCTCTGTGGCCAGGATTATGGTATAATCAGTAAGTGTGCAGAGAAACTCAATGACTAGAATAACATTGTCACAATGCCTTATAACCTATATCACTATTTTAGTTATTAAAAATAGAATTTCCACGTACATAATATATCAATTATGCAAGCAATGCTGGATCCATTTTCAAGCAGTTATGAATGCACTACTACAAATTTTCAGTGTATCATATAAATGAGCAGAATAAATACAGCTTTCCCACAGCGCTACAAATAAAGAAAATGAGCCTTTATTTTGCTAGCACAGAAACTGATGTTAAAGAGTGCATGTTATGTATGCATGTTTGAATTTTACTGTTTAACACTCAGCAGGATGGATGGACTTTTATAAAAAAAAGACATAAAGAATGAAAACTAGCAATAGTGCAAACAACAAATATAAGAAAACAGTTTATTCTCAGTAAGTGATCTGAGTCCAAATGCTATCTTCCTTGTTTTAATGGCATTAACTTATTTCAAATTCCAGATCGTTTAATGTGATTTTCCCAGAGTAAGATAAACAATGACCTTTTCTATAATGTTAAATTATAAATGTTGGTGGGGTGTTGTCTGAGCTATCGTTATTCTGATGTTGAGGTATACCTTTTGGGTTGCAGTCATTTTTTTAGATAGTATGCCTTGAAACAAGGATAATGTAGCGTGGGATATTCTGGAACAATAGTACAAATACAGGCAATCTTTATAAGAATTACAATATGCCTATATTTCAATAGGCTGTTATGAAAACTAGAGTATGGACTTGTGTCTTATGCACAATGTATTATATGACTTTATGCAGTTTATTTGTGACCTGGCTAAGAATAATGGACTTTCTCCCTTTTCAGGCATGACCTTCACTAGATCATGAATAAATATCATATATATATATATATATATATATATATATATATATATATATATATATATATATAAAACAATTTTGAGCAACACGTACAGATCTGGGATATGGGAAAAAATGGAGTACTAGAAGAAAAAAACAAAAACAGACATTGGGATAGAACATGAAAGCCCCACACAGGCAGTAATCAGAGGTAAGGACTAAACCCCAGATTCTGTAGCTGTAAGGCTGAAATCTTAACTACTGGGTAACCATGCTGTTCTGAGATACAAGTATTAAAACATTAAAAATAAACGCTTAACTTTAGATTTACACTTGTTCCAGAAAGGGTCATGTATTTTTCACACATCTTTGCATAAACCAAATGGCTAAATCA
Organism: Protopterus annectens; assembly: GCF_019279795.1. Taxonomy (NCBI): domain Eukaryota; kingdom Metazoa; phylum Chordata; order Ceratodontiformes; family Protopteridae; genus Protopterus; species Protopterus annectens. The sequence goes on from NC_056731.1 coordinate 253,616,549, forward strand.
GCTTCTGGCTTATGTATGAAGACATGAACTGAAGAAAAATATGTTATGTCATTTAGAAGAGAAAGACAGTGCTGTAGTATTGTTCTCATCTGATTTGGGATGCAACCAGCAGAGAATGTTTAAATCTGTGGTGAGAAATTCAAAGGAAGAAAGCTAAGAACCATAGATAAAAGAATAGTAGAGGTAAGTAGGCAAGAAACAAGGAAAGAACACATCCACATATAACCCATGGGGATACATAAGGTGGGAATAAAAGGGTTATCCCACCAAAGATGATGAACACATATTTCAAATGAAAGCCGGTTAAAAAGTTAGTGCACACAGAAAAATTGTAATCAAAAATGATTTTAAATTTCCTTACTTTTACACAGATATTTAAATTGAAGAAAGATTCTCTGAACATTATCTAGAATTTTAAATTCATAGCAAACAAGCAAGGTAAATTCACATAGAATTGTGAACTCTAAACTAAAAAGTGAAGAGCTTTACGGAAAGAAAAGGCAATAAGTAAATTGTACCTTAAGTTTCATTCTAGATTAGAAGAGAGTGTACATGCAAAGTTAGATAGAAACAACACTTAAGCATTCATGTGGAACAAAAAAAAAAAAAGAAGCTAAACTATACCTGGGAGTACACACTGCATACCACATCACCTGCATTACGCAGAGACTAACTGCAGAAAACTGGAATTATATTTTGCAAAAAAAAAAAAAAAAAAAGAAAAAAAAAAAATTACACAAGTACTGAAAACATGTCAGCTGCCAGCAGGGATTGAGGAAAATAATAAGCTGAGCAAGCACAAATGTTGTGGAGATGTCCCAGACTACATAGCTATTTGACACAAGCAAGGTATGCAGCATGCAAACTGCTTCACATATTCATGTTTTCTTAGAAACAATGCTGGTACTAAAATGTTTAAAATATGAAGAAAGATTATTTTGACAGAAACTATTAATGACAATTTTCAAATCTGTCACTAAGAACAAGTTAGTGAAAGATCTCTGAAGTCAGACTATGGGGGCATTTCACAACTGAGTCTCAGAAATGTGACAGACGTATACAATGAAACTCAAAATGTTACATTTCATAATTGAAAAGTAGATACAAATGAACTCAGAAACATTTAATTAGTAATGTAAGAAACAGAAGAACAAATGATCAGCAAAGGCTACTACAGATCATTATGGATATGTGTGTGTGTGAGCGTGTGTGTATGTATGTGTGTGTGTGTGTGTGTGTGTGTGCGTGTGCGCATGCACATGTGCGTGTGTGTGTCTGTGTCTGTGAAGAAATTTCCAAATATAAGTTCATATTTTCACAAACAGGGAAATGTTTAATGAAGAACAATAAAGAAGTGAAGAAAATTTCAGTGTGAAAAATATAATAGTATACTCCATACGGACAAAGTCAAAATACATTCCCAATGTCTGCATATAAATTCATTCATTAAAAAATATTCAACAGAACTAAAACACAAGCATAGGTGAATGGCAAGTGCTGCCCATATTGAAAGAAACATAATAACAGCAGGGAAGTGACCAGTAATTCTAACGAGAAATATCCAAACAGAATCTTGCAGTAACAAGATGGAGCTCAGAACATATGAGGGGTAAAGGGAAGAGGGCTGCCTTTAAATAGATGACAATTCCAAGAGTGTCTTCCGTCCAAAGAAAAACAACTCTGAACGAAGCCAGATGATGACTGTTTTAAATAGGTAAAGCAGAAAATGTCACTGTTCCTTCACTCACTGAACTATACATATACATCTCTTCAAACAATAGTGATATTTTCTTGTGGCTGGTTTGATCTGGTGAACATTTAATGTTATTATAAAAAGGTTAGACAAATCCTCCCAAACAAATGGCTGATGGATTCAATTCACTTTGTGCGTGTGTGTGTTTGCGCACATGCCTGTGTGTGTGTGTGTGTGTGTGTGTGTGTGTGTGTGTGTGTGTGTGTGTGTGTGTGTGTGTGTGTGTGTGTGTGTGTGTGTGTGTGTGTGTGTGTGCATGCGCATGGGTGTCACACACATATTGTACCTCCGCAATGAAAGAAGACACAACAGTTACCACACAGAGATTAGTATAATCAGACTTACTTTACTGTTGTCACAAGGGTGGCTGCTCCCTTTACTGTCTACAAATATTTATGCAGTTCATAATTATATGATTACTGTAAATTACAGCAAATGGATGTTCTAATCTCTCATGATTGCTTACTGCCTATTCATTCATAACTGAAAAAGACATTATTGATTATTTACAGTTTTAATTCATGGCATTTATTTTTTTACTTTGAAATGTGTGTTTTCTGCCCTAACTTTTTTCCTACACAATTCTGAGTGGTTTATCTTGAAATAAAACAAAAAAAATTAGCTGAATATGAGGCCATCTTTTATATGGCCTTTACAATAAACATTTTCCCTGTCATATACAATGTATATTTTAAATTACAGTATTGTTTGTACAACAAACATTATATAAAAGCAAATGAAAATGCATACTTTGAATTGGGTCTACAACCAGTGCTTGTGTGCTATTAGCTCATGACACACTTGCTCACTATCACTTGCTCGAAAAGGCAAGTGCTGTACATCCTGCTACATCAGTCTCTTGGAACTACTTAGCCCTCCTAACACCCTGTCCTACAAAACTGTATACTCCAACCTTAGCCCTAACGTTAAATGTAAAATACCCTTCTTGCTCCCTAACCCTAAAACTCCCTTCCCTCTCCATAAACCTTAAATCCCCCCACTCCCTAAACCTAAAACCCCCTTTCTGACTGCTGCCCTAATCAACAACCCCCCCACTCCTCCCCCCAGGTACTGTACTTACCATGCACCCCCCCCACTTCCTCACCCCAGGTGCTGCACTTACCATGCTTGAACTTGAATAATGTGTTTGGGTAGGCAGTGGCAGCTGCTTGCCTGAATGTATTCAAATTCAAAGAAGAGGTGAGTAGCAGCCTTCCCATGTTATAAGATGCTTAAGTCACATGCTTCAAAACAGTAGTCTTCGAGCATTTGGGACTCGAGTACTTGTAGAACAACTCTTTGAATTTCTGAGTATCTTCCATTTGAATACCTTTATAAGTTTTATCAGATTTTTTGCAGAATTTCACAATCTTAATCTTAAGATGCTATTCAATACAAGAATTTAACTCAAATTAAATTTAATATGTTTTAGAAAGATTCTGGTAGTAAAAAAAATATCAATTCTGATTGTTTTTCTTGCAGTTATTTAAAAGCCAGAGAGTTAGGAATGATTACAAAAACGATCTCGACAAAGATTTCTTAATTTACTCAGTGTCAAGACTGAGATC